>NW_017095544.1:0-59820 GCF_001412225.1 Nicrophorus vespilloides
CATTTTGTTTTAGGTCTGTGTTGTGTTTACGTCGACTTCTAAAGCTGACTGGTGATGTTTTAAAATTGGCCCCCGAATTTATACTGCTCACATTGTGAACACAGCAACGACCTTCTGAGGTCACATTTCTTTGACGCAACTAGTTTTACTTAACTTTTACTTTATTGCAACAAATATATTTACATCTGTATTATTTATTGTTTTACACTATTTATACATTATAATCACTATAATTATGATCATTTATTATTATTAAAGAGCAGTAAATACTTCTGTTAAAGCTCTATACAATAATATACATATAATAGGATTCAACTGCTGAAAAGGGCTATTGACCATAGATCTTTTCGGTTATATTAATAATTAATATATCACAAAATTGATTATATTTGAATTTGCTCAATTTTGTGAAAATATAATCTATATATTTAGAATGATATTACCGTCTTTTATAATAGAAACACTTCTACTTCAGTTGAATAATATCTGTAACTTATTTATAATTTTCATCTTCCTTTTAGTTTTAATCGTTATACTTCTAAAAGCTACATATATAACATATTAGTTTTTATGTAATGGGTTCATCTTCTTCCTTAGTATTTATGTCTTCCTCGTTCGTATTCCAATATAAACGTAATTTCAACACCGTAATATATTGTAAAAATATGCAAATGAAATTTTGGAAATAGTTTTGATATTTATATCAGATTTACAACTGAGATAATCTAAAAAATGTGAGAAACGTTCTAATTGATATATTAATTATAATTGAATATTGAATATATTATACGTGACCCATGAACGTTAGTACTGAAATATATTTTATCGAGGTTAAAATCTATGTTATATGCAAATTAACACATCAATACAAACAATTTTATTTATTTTGAAATTTACCAATTTATTATAAAGAGTTATCGATCGCAGTCTTTCTATTTCGATAAATAATTATAATTAAAACATTTACGATAATAATTAAAATAATCTGGTCTCAACGCTTTCTGTTCATTTCTCTTCAATTCTTTATAAAATTTCTTAGAATATAAGCTAATTTCCTTAAATTTAATATATGACCAGGTATTATTATTATTGGAATAACAAACAATTTTTTTATTTTTCATTCTGAATATTCAATATTTTCTCTATAAAATATAAAATAAAGCAAACAATATTTTTTTAGATATGTTATTAAATATGCATGAATATAACATATTGTTTTGATATAAAGAGAACAATTAAGTTACTCTTTTAATTAATAAACCTGAAAGAAAATTTGACATTTATATATTGGTCATATTTGAAACAACGTTCAATTTTCCAAAATATATTTCTTTCTCAGGAATTAGATTCTATTCTATTATATTATTACTTTGTAAAACTATTTTTCATTATATATCTACAAGAAACACAAAACCAAATTATAATATCACTTATGTCTCTTATATCATAATATTTAATCTAGAAATATATTTAAAAATCATTCAAATTAAAGCAGCATTTCATTAAAAATATTTTTGTATAAAAAGTACTTTTGACATTTAGAGTAAAGGTAAGAATAAAAAATGATATTATTTTTTTTCGAATATTTATTTTTTTTACAGATAAATTAATCAGTTCAATTTATTGATTTAGAAGTAGACGTTGCTCAATAATGGGAGTAGGCCAGCTTTCCGGCGTATCCGTACCCAGAGTAATCATATGGAGATGCAGCGTATTTGTAAGCCACTGGAGCGGCGTAAGCAGCGGTGGCAATTGGTGCGGTGTAAGCAGCAGCTACAACTGGGGTAGAGTATGCAGCTACGACTGGTTTGCTATGAACATCGGTCCTGGATTGATAGCTTACGGCAGTTGGGATGGTGGCAGCAGCGGTATAAGCTACTGGAGCAGTAGCAACGGTCTTAACAACTGGAGCTGAGTAAGCAGCATAAGTGTTGTACGCCAAAGGAGTGGTGTAAGCTACTGGAGCAGCGGCAATGGTCTTGACAACTGGAGCAGTGTAAGCAGAAACGACTGGAGCAGCAGAGTATGCTACAACTGGTTTGCTGAAGACATCGGTCCTAGATTGGAGACTTACGGCGGTTGGGACACTGTAAGCGGCACCATGGAAGACTCCAGCGCTGGCAACAGCCAAAAGAGCAGACAACACCACCAATTTGAACATTTTGTTTTAGGTCTGTGTTGTGTTTACGTCGACTTCTAAAGCTGACTGATGATGGTTTGAAATTGGTCCCCAAATTTATACTGTTCAAATTGTAAACGCACCAACGACCTTCTGAAGTCACATTTCTTTTGCGCGGTTCCTTTTTATAAACTTTTACTTTATTAGCGCAATAAATATATTTGTCTACATTCATTACATTACCAATTGTTGATTTTAATAATTAAATTTCTTTATAATTAATATTATTTCAAATAATTGATTAAGTTTTGAAGTTATTTATACAAAAACATAATCCTTTATTTAATTTATAAATATACAGCCGCATTCACCACAAAAATTTTTGTCTTATATGTTATTGATTTGAATTATATATTCTTCGTAATTTTCTTTCACTTTTTACTTTTAGATGTTTTTTTATTATTTGAAATTATATAATATCAGGATTTGTTATTGTTTATAATAAATATAAATATGTATATAATGGTACAGAAAGACCATTGTTGGTTTAAATATGTTTCAAATTTTTATTCACTATGTTATAATAAATAATAATAAACAATTTGTTTTATGTAACAATATAAAAATGGCTATTGATTGCACATTAATAAATTTTATTATATAAATATTATTGTAATAAAAGTTAATACTGAAAAAATAACATATTTAACCAGACCTTCCAATCTCGATACAGTTTACCGGTTTTGCAAGTTGAGAGTCGGGCTTCGATCTGGAATCGGATATCTGGCTCTTACCATTTGTGAACACATTTTATCAATTTAAAGGATAATACCGTTAAAATTTTGCTATTTTTTTTTTCCAGGTTTTTTTTGTTCCCCGGGCAGAAAGACCTATGGTCAATAGCCCTTTAAAGGAATTGACTTTTTGATTTATGATATTTATAATATTGTATTGAGTTTTTTATTTTATAATTTTCTGTTTCAATAAATATTGTTATGATTATTAAGATATTTATAATTGGCGTTTTCGGATAATAATGCTTATTATTTATAATGTTACTAAATATAAAACGTGTAATTCATAGATTTCAAGTTAGTATTGATAAACAATTCTAAATTTCCATTACGAAACTATTAACAATTATATATTTATTTGTTGCATTATAAAAGTATATAGTATTAATAATTTTCGATGATCCACATGGCAATACACCTTTAAACAGTATTAATACCAATACTGTGTAAAGATTATATTAGGATTGAAACACCTATGAACCGTCTATGTATTATATAATAGTTGATCTTCTTTGTTTGATAATTGTTTTGTATAAATACGTTTATTTTTTATGTAATTGTTACTCTAAAGATTATTATCTTAATATATATTATGCTATTTATAAATGTACATAATACTATGTAAGGAATTTCGTAGTTTTAATAAGAGGATTTATAATAAAATTTAAAATTCACATATATTTATTATATTTTTTATTTCTGTTTAAATAATTTAGTCAGTTCATTAATATGATTTGCGAAGTCGACATTGCTCAATAGTGGGAGTAGGCCAGCTTTCCGGCGTATCCGTATCCGGAGTAAGCATATGGAGATGCAGCGTAATTGTAAGCTACTGGAGCGGCGTAAGCAGCGGTGGCAATTGGTGCGGTGTAAGCAGCAGCTACAACTGGGGTAGAGTATGCAGCTACGACTGGTTTGCTATGAACATCGGTCCTGGATTGATAGCTTACGGCAGTTGGGATGGTGGCAGCAGCGGTGTAAGCTACTGGAGCAGCAGCAACGGTCTTAACAACTGGAGCGGAGTAAGCAGCATAAGTGTTGTAAGCCAAAGGAGCGGTGTAAGCTACTGGAGCAGCGGCAACGGTCTTGACAACTGGAGCAGTGTAAGCAGCAACGACTGGAGCAGCAGAGTAAGCTACAACTGGTTTGCTGAAGACATCGGTCCTGGATTGATGGCTTACAGCAGTTGGGACACTGTATGCGGCACCATGGAAGACTCCAGCGCTGGATACAGCCAAAAGAGCAGACAACACCACCAATTTGAACATTTTGTTTAGGTCTGTGTTGTTTTTGCGTCGACAACGAAATCTGACTGATACAAATTCGAACAATATCCAGTCATTTTATACCGAATAATTCGTGAATGGAGCGTAACCTTGAGGGGTCATTCGTTGCTCGATTAGCAAACAGTAAAAACGCAACACTTCACTAAATAAATCTATACAACTCAATACAATTACTTATTTCCGACTAAATATCTGCGTTATTAAGCAGATAATATTTAATTATTTCCAAGTATCCAACAGTTCCTATTTAGTCATACAACCTTCAAATGAGCAAAATTATAAATTGTTGAATAATTACTGTAACATATTATTTAATTTAGTATATATTCACTGAAGTTCCGATAAAAATATAACAATTTTTTTAAAGGCCACTAAAAATATGATGTAATTAACATATTAAAAAAATGTATAGTATATAGATTTCATTAATGTTGGTATGATATATATATTACATACAAAAAGAGAAATAATTTAAAAACTAATTAATAATATATTTAAATTAGTGGAATAACAGTATATTACATATATAAAAACTATTATTGGGCAAAACAAATTGTAGTGAGTATTTCTGTAAATATTAAAATAATAATATTTATTGACCAGACTTCAATTATAAACAACAAAAAGTACATCCTATAAATCAATACATAATAATAATAACAATAATGAAAAGCAAATAATAATAATTCGGAACAAGAGAAAAAAAAAACTATAATGAAAAATAATCAAGGCTGGTCAAAGTGCTATTGAAGACCTCGGTTTCCGCCCTACAGATATAAATTAGATATAAAATAATTATGATGTACCATTTTAAACTTAAGAAGAAAATAATCTATTAATTGATTAATAATAATAAATATTAACAAAACGCTTTACAGAACATAGTATATTTTATTAATTAAGATGCATTAAAAGATTTGAACTATATTAAGATAAACAATTAATATTTTTCAATGTAATTGAGTATAAAAGATTATTTCTTATATTTTTTTTAATGCCGCTTATTTCTAGATATCGATATGTATTAACTATAATACAGATTTTCATATCTAGATTATACAAATATATACGTTTAGATTTAAATATATGTTGAAATTTATATATTTCACAAAAGAATCACTGTATGAAACTCTTATTTCGTAAAAATTGCTAACAAAAACTAAGATCCTTGAATTGTCTTAACATGACATGATACACATTTTTTTTAGTAATAACACTGTACGCTACAGTTGAACCGGATTGAGTAAGAATTACGCATACTATTGTAGTACATATTCTATCGACTCTAAGAGTGACCTTACAAGGACATCGAAACGTTCACAAATAATTCGTATAAATTTGTGACTTCATTCAAAATATGTATCAGTTAACTTTTAGAAGTCAACGTAGAAACAACACAGACCTAAACAAGATGTTCAAATTGGTGGTGTTGTCTGCTCTTTTGGCTGTTGCCAGCGCTGGAGTCTTCCACGGTGCCGCTTACTCTGTGCCAACTGCAGTAAGCCACCAATCCAGGACCGATGTCTTTAGCAAACCAGTTGTAGCTTACTCTGCTGCTCCAGTCGTTGCTGCTGCTTACACCGCTCCAGTTGTGAAGACCGTCGCTACTGCTCCAGTAGCGTACACCTCTCCTTTGGCTTACAACACTTATGCTGCTTACTCCGCTCCAGTTGTTAAGACCGTTGCTGCTGCTCCAGTAGCTTACACCGCTGCTGCCACCATTCCAACTTCCGTAAGCTATCAATCCAGGACCGATGTTCATAGCAAACCAGTCGTAGCTGCTTACTCCACCCCAGTGGTAGCTGCCGCTTACACCGCACCAATTGCAACCGCTGCTTACGCCGCTCCAGTAGCTTACAAATACGCTGCATCTCCAGTCGCTTACACCGGATACGGATATGCTGACAAATTGGCCTACACTCACTATTGAGCAACGTTGACTCCTAAAATGACTTGACTTATTTATATACTAAAAATAAAACAAATATGAAGAAAGATCCATCTATTTTTTATTAAACATTTCCTATACCTTTAAAATTATTACAAATATCATCATGTAAATATAATACAATAAATTTTTTGACCTATAATGTTATCTATTTAAAACACATATAGTTATGTACACAATATGTTGTTTTATTAAAACGACAATTATTTTTTCATATTAAGAAGTTTTTCTAGCGAATTTTATATAATTTGTTGCAAAAAATAAATTCCATTACATTTCTTTACTAGACTAGATCACTATTTATAACATGTAATTTTTATATTATTATGGGTAATTATTTTAACATAATATGCTTCAAATATTACTATAATTTTAGAACAAGGATGTTCTTTATATATTTTTAACAATCTTTTGAATATTTAAAGAATTGCTGTTATATATTATAAAATAATATAATTACAATTATTTTTTATTGCAACAATAACAAAAGTACAGAAAATTAATACGTATTTATAATACTAATCATAGCACAAATAATAAACTGTTACAAAGGACTACTAATAGAATTAATATCATTGAAGAATGAAATATCTTACATTTCTGAAATATTATTTATGAAAAACAGATTTGCTAGAAAAACTTTCAGTAAATAGAAAATAGCATTCGATACAGTAACTTCAAAATTATTTTCTTTACGATTAATAAATATAATAATATGATTAATAAATATTAACAATGGATTATTTATGGAATTTATATTATACTTGGATGTTGAACATGTAAATTATTATTTTAGATAAATTTAAGTGACATTATTTTCTTTTTCAATAAATATTTTCAAAAACGACAACGACCTAAATTTGACAGCCGACAAGTTTAATTACTCTAAATCATATGACTTATTGGTATTACATACAAATTACGTATAATTTATGAAAAATAGTTTAATAAACTTTCTTTAAAGAATATGCTTATGTTAACGACTTCCTAAAGGTGCGGTTCAAATCGTTGTTGAACTTGACATTGATTGATCAATTTTGTTTATTCTAGAAATAGTTTCTAAAACAAAATTATATTATATTTAAAGCGTTGTAATTATTTCAAGAAAATAAATTATTTACAATGAAACAATTGTTGTTATTTTAAAGTTTTGTAATGAGATTGACCAATAACTTATGTTGCAAGTGCTAGATTCAGATAAAACTAAACGGCATTAATATTCTGTACGATTCAATTATTCAATTCATTACAATTCCAGGCTCTTCGCAAAGTTTTGCATATAGCATTGAGACATCTCATGCCGTGTTTGAAATAGCTAAACTATTCAATAGAGACATTTTATTTTGATTCGATTTACTATGAAAATATTTGATACAAAATGAGGTTTATGATGGATTTGACATATTTGTTATTATATATTGTTTAATATTATTAAATAAATCAAGTAATTTGGAAATTAAACAATAGATACGGTTCCTAATAAAAATACTGAAAATAAAGGGATTTGTTGTGTATAATAAAATTCGTAAATGTATTTTTTATGTATTTTTTTATTATTTTTAAATTAATCAGTTCATTTAGCAGGTCGACGTTGCTCAATAGTGGGCGTAAGCCAATTTTCCGGCGTATCCGTAACCGGTGTAAGCATATGGAGAAGCAGCGTATTTGTAAGCTACTGGAGCGGCGTAGGCTGCGGTGGCAATTGGAGCGGTGTAAGCAGCAGAAACTACTGGAGCAGCAGAGTAAGCTACGACTGGTTTGCTGTAGACATCGGTCCTGGATTGATGGCTTACGGCGGTTGGGATGGCGACAGCGGCGGTGTAAGCTACTGGAGCAGCAGCTACAGTCTTAATAATTGGAGCAGAGTAAGCTACTGGAGCAGCAGCAATGGTCTTAACAACTGGAGCGGAGTAAGCAGCGTAAGTGTTGTACGCCAAAGGAGAGGTGTAAGCTACTGGAGCGGCGGCAACGGTCTTCACAACTGGAGCGGTGTAAGCAGCAACGACTGGAGCAGCAGAGTAAGCTACAACTGGTTTGCTGAAGACATCGGTCCTGGATTGGTGGCTTACGGCAGTTGGGATGCTGTAAGCGGCACCATGGAAGACTCCAGCGCTGGCAACGGCCAAAAGAGCAGACAACACCACCAATTTGAACATTTTGTTTTAGGTCTGTGTTGTGTTTACGTCGACTACCAAAGCTGACTGATGCAAATCCAAAGTGAAGACCGGCATTTATACGATTATTTCGTGAAGGCGCTGCACATACGGCCGCGACCTTCTGGTACCATTCTTGCATGCTTTTGTACGCCTAATTCACTTTCTTATTGTATCCGGCATGACTCGCAATTCGCTTAATTCTTTTTTATTTTCCTCGGCATCGCGCAGACTGCTAGTTTCATAATAATTATGTGCGGACGAAACTTTGTTATAATTTTAACGCAGCTCCTTTATTTGGTTTCTTCTTTTTTATTTTTCG
Source organism: Nicrophorus vespilloides (assembly GCF_001412225.1). NCBI lineage: Eukaryota > Metazoa > Arthropoda > Insecta > Coleoptera > Silphidae > Nicrophorus > Nicrophorus vespilloides. Next base: position 8,623 of record NW_017095544.1, read on the forward strand.
TAACGGTATGACCCTCACTTACGACACTACCTACGAAGCTACTACTTAAAACTAGTCATTTATAACCAGTTAAGAATACCTTTTCACTGTCGTCTTTAAAAATGATAAATTAAATGTAATTATAAAATATTTATTGTATACTTGAAGTCAATGACCCAAGTCTTTATAGTTATACCTAAATATAACAGTAATTATTAATTTCATCAACAAAATGAAAAAATTTATCTAACTATAAGATTAAAAAAATGCACACATAATTTATGAGACAATTTTTAGAACAAAATATAATTATATAAAAGATACACTTTGATTCAAAATTAATTTATCTACGTCAAAATGTGCGCCTTATGATCCAAAATATTGCAATTGATATGTGCATAATAAACATATTAAATAATTCAACATACCAATGGAACTTCCGGTGGCTATTCTACAGATGTCTAAGAATAACAAACTACAATCATTTGCATTTAACTCATAAGAATTTTGCATAATCTAAATACAATATGATTCTGTTAAATAATAATAGCTATAGTTTATTGCATACATAATCAAATATATTGATTATTGATCACATACATTCTACCATATATATGAAACATATTTTTAAATTGTAATTAACTTTAAGTAAATGAGAACCAATAACTTCAATGTCATTTAATTACATTTTTGATAATTTTACATCTTTTCAATTCATCAAAACCTTACATTTTTTCATTTTTTGTTAGATATGTATATTTATATCTATTTTAAAAGAAATTAAGGTAGCTGGCTTTATGAAAATTTAATGGTATATGGAAATTTTAGAACACTTTGTATATATCAGATTTAAATATACATAAATAAAAAACATATTTATATAAATAGTCTTAAACATATCTATTGACAATTGGTAGTTCCACCGTCATATATTGAGTAAATTATATTAATTTAAACATACGTTGAGCATAGACCGATTTTGTAAAACTTTAGTTTTCACTTGGAAATTTTACTTAAGTTATTACATTTCTATGGATATTTTCAATATTATTATTTACATATCAAAATAAATTATTTAAAGAGTTAATTTCTTAATTAAAAATAATTAATGGAGTAATAGAATTAAATGATTAACATTTATCAAAAAAGTTTGTCTGCATAGAAAGAGATTGATTTAGATTTGATAAACGTGTTAATAGTTTCAGATTATTAATTAGAACAAATTAAAATTATTCTCTAAATAAGCAATAATTTCTCACATTTTCATATATATTTCTGTTAGTTGAATACAATTTATATATATTTTTAAATTATATTTCAAATTGTTACTAAACTCATTTATACTTTTTGATTCTTAAATTGAACTGGAGGTCAATAAACTTAAATCGTTATTTATAATTAAAACAAAATTGTTTATCTCATTTTAATTCATCATTTCTTATACTTTTTTATTTTAATATATTGATTTGAATAAATTATAAATTATTAGATTATTATCTCATACTTCTGGAATAATATTCACATGTTGTTACTTTATCGTCCAAATATTTCAAAATATATCGGATAAGACTCAAAATACAGAAGTTAATTTGTGCAAATTGTATGTATAAAGCTAGAAATGTCTATTGCATAAATTTTCAATATTTTACATAAAACACATTAAATCAAATTAATAATACAAATTTAGGAAAATTCAGTTTTCTCAATAATTTTATAGCAAATTTTAACTTTATTAAAAAAAAACAAATAAAAAAAATTAAACTTATTTATCTATTAATAGAATAAAAAAAAAGGCAGAAAGACCTATGTGGTATGATTTGTTGTAATGTTATTATTATTAAAATAAAAAAGAGTGTTACAACGAGTTTTGAATTTTGATATCAATACATATTTTTATTAAATTTATATTAAACTCAGTATAATGAATAGTATAAAAATTGTAAATCTTGATAATTTGTAATAATTTATTGCATATATAAAAACATATACAAAATAACTATTGAAAGTTATGTATAAATGATTTCTTTTAATGTGATTTATAGTTACACTTAACATTTTTGCAATAGAAAGATCACAAAGAATATATGAGATCACTGATTGAAAAGGCGAAAACATATTAAATAAGATATACGATGTTGTTTCTTAAGGAGTATTCTGTTCGCAGATTCCGAGCAAAAGTATAAATAAATTAAATGACAGCTTTACATAGTTGAACTCCAACAATATTTAAAAAAAGACATAAATTTATAATGCATATTAATATAATTTTCTTTAAATGTCGGAAATGTTTTGGGTGGTATCAACCTTGAATCGTATACGAACAACTGTATGTATATGTTCCGTTTACGTTGGTAGATCAGTTTCAAAGAAAGCAACCGACAGCAGAAATCGATTCATTTGAATTAATAGTTTCGGTTTTGCGTCGATTCGAATTAATAGGTTCAGAAAAAAAACTGTATAGTAAATTGATATGCGCAACATGGAAAGACCTCTTATTTTTTGTGTGTGTCCAACATGCATGTTCTTTCGAGAACCTACACAATGCAATTCATCATAATAAATCTGCTCGCTGGAGGTGTAATTGCATAACGAAATTATTAGGGCAATTGCTTTGTTTTGCTGCAAATTGTTTGTGTTTAATTCGCGTGTAATTAAACTGGAGAGAGAGTACTCAAAACTGGCTACAAAGTTATAATTACATACATGTTCCATTGTTACAAAATAAATAAAATTTGCAGTCTAGTAATACGATATATTTATATTATATTTAAATGTTTCTGTAGAAAAAAATTGAACGGTATTATTTTCAATAGAAAAGTAAAAAGAAATATATTCATATGTAAGTCACATATAAGAACATAAGAATACAAATGAAAATCATAATTATGAAAATAAAAACAATTATTTCAAAATTTTAGTAATAAAATTCAAATATAATAAAAATAAAATTTTAATAGGAGCCGTACTTCACTCAGCGAAATTTTTACACAATTGTTATATCAATTTATTTATTTTTTAATTTTCTTGATATAATATGCGCAAGATTTCCTTGATGCGACATTGATTATCTTACTAGTTGCCCTCAGTCTTGATATTTATTTTAAAGAAGTATATTGGAAAAATATTTGTTGTTTGCACTTAATATACATCTTCAAAGTATCATTATAATTAATAAAAGAATTTTTTCAACATGAATTAAAAAAGCAGTTACTCCATTTAGATGTAATTAATTTTATGAAGTTTTTTACCTACTTTTTAATATTGTGATTATTGTATAAACGAATATTATGTCATGCCCAACCCTGTATTTTGTTTATTTTTAAATATTATATAATATTATTGTTAATTTATATATTGGCATATACATTTTGTTTATTATTATATTAAAAGGCAAATTTTTACGTAATTTTTTTACAGTACCTTTAGCATTTGCTAAATATATTACTTTCTTTGGTTCTATTTATTATTTTACTATTAATCTGACAAAGTCATCATTCAATACAATAGTAACATCAATAACAATAGCATAGTTAAAAAAATAAACTTTTAAAAAGGGCTATTGACCATAGGTCTTAACTATAATTTTTGTCCTACAATTGTTTTATATTAATAGGACGAATTTATTCCATCTTTTTTAATGTTTTCCCAACACACTTACCATTTGTCTTACTGGCACAATTTCGCCAGTCTCTGTAATTATAATTTATACATAGTTCTATCAACATAGAATTAAACATGTTCCAGCGACTCCGACAGTACAAATTTCCTGATCGTAAATGATCGTGTCATATGCAACTTAATATACACTTTTCAATTTAAATATGAATTTTAAACTGTATCTCGAGTACAGCCTCGTACCGATCCATCTCCACAGAATGAGCTGGTCCGACTCGGATAGATGTGGGTGTGGTGAGATTAGAACTATGGACCATACACTCTTCCGTTGTCAGATACACCATAGAGCTATCACAATCTTCATGAACAAATTAGCTGAAATGAAAATACCATTCCCAAATACTACAACAGTATTAATGGCAACGCAAAACCGACATGTGTATGCAACTGTACTAGCTTATATTAGATCTTGTAAAGTTAGTTTTTAATTGAAATCTAATTACCTATGTTAAATGTAAGCTGTATATCCTTATTTCTAAGAGAACTTAAGCGGAGACAGGTGAAACTGTGCAGTGCACAAAGCAAGTGAGGAGAGTGGAGACACGAACAAGAGGAAAAAGAAACCTCAAGATTTCAATAATTATAATATATTAATTCTTCTTCATATATGAGCTATATGTTATTATCGTATTATAATAATCTTAATCTATTTCAACAAACAACTTAGTCCAACATTTCTTATATTTTATTTGTATTTATTTCTGTAATTTTATTGCTGTTATAAATGTTATTATTATTAGTTTCATTCATTCTGTCGATAACCCAGAAAATAACAATAACCGTGTTAAAAACTTCAATATATAATAATATCTGATGACTGGTACAATTACTTCATAAATTCTATTCGGAAAACGAAATAATATTTAAATTTTTCAAACATTAATACTTAATCTTATAATTTTCTGGAGTTTGGTCGCTGGATCAATCTCCAATACATATTTTTCATTTTTCTCATTATTAAGCCCAGAACTAGAGCATGTTATCTGTTTTTCTTTTTATTGTAGATAGATTGCTTTGTAAATAATAAAAAAAACACTTAAAGTTTTTAATAATATACCGATAATGACATTTATTGCAAAACTTTAAATTTAATCTGCAATGATGCTCTCATCTCCTTCATATTATACATTTGTCAATTCCGAAATATAAATTATGTTCCGGTTATCGATGATCGGTGATTATTGTTTTATATTTTTGTTCGAAAAAAAGATTTAAAACTGCATATTGAAGTAGACAACTTTACCATCAAATTTTCATTAAATTCCTTCTTTTATACCAAAACAAATTAGAACAATTGAAACAGCACACTTAATGTGTAGTTCAGAGTTAAAAATTACATTACTAAAAGAAGTTATTAAAATAACAAAGAGCTTTCAGTTACCTTATATAGGCAACCCAATATTCTTTTAATTATACCTACATTTCTATCGAATATTGGGTTGCCTATCATATATATCTTCTTCTTATGAAATATGAATATATATGAAATACTTTAACCCTTTGTGTCAGTGTTTTCACAATGGTACCAAATAAAAAATACTTATTTTCAAGCTTTAATAGATTAATAGAACAATTTGATCATATTTCACATTATATCACTTTATCCATTTTAAATTGTGCCTGTGTTTTAAATTGTGGTTTATAGCACATAAGCAATAAATTATGGTTCTTTTTATTATTAATAATAATATCACGAGTGCTAGATTTCAAAGACTGCAAATCCAGCACATTTCAATTTTGAAGCCCAAATGTATACTTGAGTTCTAATTCAGAAATTTTCAGTTAAAAATTGACGATGGAAGGTGGGATGGAGTATTAGTTTCTCAAATGCCACGTTACGGTTGTGGGCCCATTTTATAATTTGTGGCTCTCTTGATTTAATGGGTCCCATGTGCACGTCTGTGCTGAAATCCGCTAATGAATATCTTTAATATTCGTACAATAAACAGTTTAACTCTCTGAGGGGTGGTGGTATAATGCAATGAACCACCTTTTAAATATGCCTAGCAAGACATTTTTCTAGAAAATGTATTATACATTTTAATTGAGTTGTTATGTCAAAAGTTGAATATTGACGTTGATTTAGTTGACGAAGTTGCATGAATTTCTGACCCCTCAAAGAGTTAAAGTCATTATAGGCAGTGGGTCCCTACAAAAAATATATAGTAGGAAATGTCATGAGAGGTCTATAACTTGGGCCTAATGGCTAATCTGAGTATAAGCGTTGAGCAGTTTAAAACTATTAATAAAAGAGAATGAAATAAAACAATACTAGTACGTTATTTTTGGATGATAATTTATTTTTATATTTTAGTTTATACATAATACATTTATTACAATTTTTATTAGGTACACAAAAAATTTACAAATAACTTATATATTTGACATTTAAGATATATAATAAGTTTGACTAAATTCCATATGAACGGGCATATGGATATATCCATAAGTTACATAGTATATTTTCCCTTATATATGTCATTACATTCCGTTCGTTATCAGATTATACAAAAAATATATAACTTGCAAAAAAGAACATCAATTTAAAAAAAGGAAATGATGCAAACAATTCATGCTTTTTCCTCGGAACAGTTTCTTTATTATTAGTATATATTTTTTTTTATATATGATATTAATAATATTGCTACGACACGTTTATTATATTGGTATTCATTGATATGTTTGAACAACAAATACTAAGTACTCTTCAAAAAACTACGAATTTTCCATTATTCTGAATTATTGAAACACTTACGATTATTATTATTAATATTGATTTCTCAAAAGTTTTACATTTTTTTTCTCTAGGAACTAGAAATATCTTTCGTATATATTCATTATAGTAAACATATAAGCCTAGATTATACAAATATTATATAACTCGTTTGTATTTCTTGTTTTTTTTTTTCATTGTCGACACTTGCTCTTTCGAATTGGAATATTTATAATGGTAATTAAATATATAATACTGTACATTCTCATTAAGCTATACTCAAAAAAACAAACTAGATTTCAAATAATCCGAGAGAGAAAAAGCGTCCTTTTGGCGAATACAAAATATTTTTTAAGAAAAATAATTTAAAAAAAAAGTTCAAATGAATTTCTCTAACGACCATCAGAATTGAAATTATATAATTAAAAAAGATCTAAAAATTAATAAATAAATAACTTAAAATTATAAATCTACATTTGTATTTATAAACGTATTGATAATTACTTGGGGAGATTTCCAGTATTTTTTCGCTGAATACGGAAAGAAATATAGAAAATCTTAAAAAGACTGTACAAAATATATATGAGATAGTAAATGTAATCAATAATATTATACAATTATAAATGCTTTTGGTACAAATACGCATTTTACAATTGTATATGCTTTATTAATACGTATATTAAAAAAAGGATAATTGACAAATGAAACAAATTTAATCAACTTAAAAATTGTGTGTGTTTGTTCCTTTATTATTATTTTTTTGTTTGAATTGAAAAATACTGCAATTAGTATAATATATATTTGTATATAGATAAATAAATCACAGTAACTCCATCAGTATTTTAAAATTCTTTTTTCTTGTTTAGTATTAATCATATTTTTTTTGGGTTGAATTTAAAATTTGTGTATATATTTTTTTGGCGGAAAGCGAGAGCGCGTTTATTTATATTTTATATTCTGTATGTTATACATTATTTCAATTATATTATTAATATTGTTAGGGTTGTTTTAAATATTTATTTTGGATTCCGTTAAAATGTCGAAATATGGACTACTAATTATGCGGGTTTAATTAGTTCACTTGCACTTGCGAGCTCGGCGACGGAATCGACGCATACGTTGATCCCATTCGTCCTTCCATTCGATTACGATTGATCTCTGGGTTACACCCAAGTTGCCCGTCACTATTCCGCCCGGAGAGTCGTCCTTTTCACGTCCCAAAATCAAGTATGATCTACAAAAGAGAGATAGATGTTAGAACATTAACGGCATTGCTTATACAGTGGATGAGGTAGATGCGATCTAGGGATTAGTGAGTAGTTAGCTGACGGATATTTATCAGCTTGAGATGAACAACTTCATATAAGTTTTCATCAACTGAAAACATCTTAATGATGCGGAGAAGAAAACATGTTTGAATTAAACGGGGATAAATTACACGACGGAGCGTACATATCAACTGGTTTAATTAGACGTCCATCTCACGTTAACGCACAAATCTGCTAATCTCGTATACAAATAAACTTTTAATTATTTTTCGCTAAATAGTTTAATTATATCAACTCATACATCCATTTAATAAAACACTTTTAATTAACAATTATCATAATGATGATAAAGTTCAATAATACATTTTGTTTATAATTATTTCATTTAAAATATATATAAAAGATTGATTCTGCATATATTTTAAAACTTTCCCTGGCAGTAACCAGACTGGTTCAATCAAAAATCAAGCCATGACTCGGATGCTACACAAAATTTTGTTGCCCTTTCTATACTTTACATGCAATGATCATAGCGGCACAAATCCAGAAAAATCTTGTAATAACCATTTACAGACAAACGGCGGATATATCCGCCATATCCGTTACACAAAAAACTTTGTCATCGTAGCTTGGTTCTAAGACGTAGCGGTTAAAGCCTTGGCTACAGTTACAATTACGTCACTTGTGCTATCGAAATACGCCAAAAACAGTTGAAAATGCGAGATCGAAAAAACTGTGAAGGGTTAATATAGCCCACATTCATGTCAATATTAAGAGTGACAAGATTCTTAAATATTTTCAGACATACCATCTATTGTTTATGGTAAATTTATAATAACAAGATATGACACAGAAACTTAGATTAATTGAACTCCATTTACTATGGTAACATGTGTAGCTAGTAGTTGGTACGTCGGAGAAATTAATGTTCCATGACACATATTGTGTGGATGCAGCATTGTCTATATTAATATCCTTATTTTTTCACACCAAATTATACCACTAGAAGATTTTTCGCATTAGCAGTTTCATATAACAAATATGAGAGAGAATATTAATCAGACCAACAAAATCATGTCTTCATTTATGTTTCTGTACCTTCGCTCAAATAGAAAATGATCATAGCTATATGAAAATATGAGTCAAAACATCCTTTTTCTTATTTCCATAATTGAAGAATTGACAAGATAGAGGAAATGTATCTTACTTCTACTATAGAACCAACTTGTCACCTCACGTAGATTGGTCACTGTAACAAGTCTATTTGTATTATATCTATAGATAAAGAACTTATTTATTATGTTTATTTACACTAAAAGTCTTTCAAAAACAATCTGCTTCAAATGAATAATTATTTTCATAATGTATTCAAAATAAATGTTAATTATTAAATTGATATAATTTGCATAAATGTAATTTTTTTCATAGAAGTGGAATATTTACAGAGATTATTATGAAATTATTATTATGAATATAATTAAGTAATCTTAAACAAAATTTTGCATTCTTTATTTTCTTTAACTTTCATTGCAAATTAATTATAATTATCTAATTGAAATGTAATTTCAAATATGTACAAAGTATAATGTAGATTTTTTGAGTAAAGACAATACGAAATTATCCATGAGAGACATCCGATATGTTTCTCTCGAGATGAATGTAAAATAAATTATAATTATGTAATTAAAGTAAATTCTCTAAATAAAAATTCATAAGTACATGGGTATAATGTGGTATTTAAATAAAGTTATTTTATTTTAATCTTATAAATTAGTTAACTAACTTCTTTTTTTTAATCAAAAACTGTATGTGAAAATATATATGACACTATAGAATTAACAATTTAGTTGTCAACATAATTTAATATGTTATATTTGTATATGTGTTTTTTTTATATTTAATAAGCTTTAAAGAAATGTAGTTAATATGTAATTATTGTAACGTAAAAAATAACAACAAAAAAAATACGTTTTACTCGGAATATGTAATTTATGTACATTTATATAATCGCTAAATACGTGGCACGAGAGAGACTTGTACGTTTTTCAGTCTCATTTTATTTCGTGCATCAAATGAATTTCTGATGACTTTTCATGGCTCGTTTACGAAAATTACGGCTTACGTAATTTATTCATTCCATGGAGACGGACTTCTCGAGTCGCGAACGCGCCTGAAATATATGGTCCGATTTGCATGTGCTGAAATAACTGTAACAAATCGCTCGTCGCTTGAGCCGATTCATTAAATCCAGGACAGATTCTTCCTCTTCCTTCCCGCAATTTCGCCTCGCTCTTTGCTCTTTGAATGAAATGAAGAAAAAAAAAGCGACCTCGCATGCCTCATGCTCGAATAAAACGGATCCATTTTAGAAGCATAAAGTTGCAAATCGCATGCCGTTATGACGTCTGCATCGGATAAATAACATCATAATAAAACCCGTTACTTGGTTGCATATGGAGATGTAGAGGGGATTGGAAAGGGGTTGGGTCCTTAATTGGTCCACTTTTATGGGAAAACGCAGGAATATTTATATCAAACGATATGTCACATGTCAGTTTATATGCGCAAATGCGGAGATTTATTGCCAGATTAAAGCATTTGCGCTGCGGGAAAGTCTCGAGATTTAACTTCCTCCTCGTCGTTCTGTGCTTGATTGAACTCTTAGCTTTTAGTAAAAATTATTGTTTTCTTTGTTACTTACTTGTTTGCTTTGATTTTGGGACACTTGCAGGCTAGATCAGCCGCGGGAATGACGAGCAGCATTGTTCCTTTTCTTATTTTCGAATTGCCTCCTTTCTTGTATATCGACACGATCTTGACCATAAACCTTACCCATCCTTTGGTGTGCTCGTCCTCCGGGTCTTCGACTCTGCTTAGCACTTCCGCCATTATCGCTGCGAAAAGAAAACAAATACAATCAGGAAATCAATCAACAATTGTAGACAAAAAGAAATGACAATTCGCATAAACCATTCATGCATGCAAGATCAATTCCGAGCGGCTCATAAAAAAAAAACAAAATGTACAAATTGAAAACCTTTGATACCTTACGAATCAATACTATTTTATTTACCGATTGAAACACCGTTAAATTTCATAATGTTTATTATAATCGGACCATAAGACGGACCTATTTCGAAAATTTAATTTTGAGTGCGTCTTATAGTCCGAATGCACAATCACACTGCTGCCAGTTCAAATCGAACCGGAACCGAACCAAAACCGCAAACCGGAATTTTTAACAGAAGAGTAACCGGAACGTAAACTTTCTCAATTGAAAAGCCGACACCGGATTGAAATTTTAATAACAATTGATTTCGGTTCATTAAATTATTTCATTAATCGCTTACATTTTAATCATAACCTTACATTTTAATCATAAAACAGTTGGTATAAGGAGAAAAATAAAAATGTGCGTCTGAATTCGAATGAAATTCGGAACTTTTTCATATTTTTATTTTGCGATAAAAACTTTTTTTGATTTTAAATTTAAATTTTAACCGGAACCGAACCGTAACTTATTAGACGAACCGAAAACTAAGCTGAAAGGATAAACATTTACTTGGAACGTAACCGTAAACCGGAAGGAAATTAATTTCGGTTCGATTCACTGATTATAATAGTTGAAATTTAAGATTTCTAAATATTTATAACAGAAATTTTGATTATTCTGAGTTCACACTTATAAAAAAAGATAAAATTAAATCAGGATTGGCAACGCGCGGTCTCGGAGCCAATGGGTTGGGGGGTTCTTTTGATGAGCTCTCATTCCAACACAGACAGTTGGATAGCGAAAATTAATTTCACTAGCAAAAATGTGCCGACCCCTGATTTAATCTAAAGGAATATTTATAATAAACAAATTGGAAATCTTTGATAATTTAAAAATCAATAATTTGATACAGAAACGGATTTGAACGCTGTTGAATTTTGCAAATTGGAATTATAATGAATACACTTATTTACGGATAATTCTATTTTCAGTATCTGCTCGAGACCTGAAATTTAGTAATGTTCTAGTCCAATAATATCCACCTCCGCAGACACATTATTAGGGCATGTTTAGCGGTGCATGCGTTTTCAAATTTTCCGCGTTTGCCAAGTAATTATTCCACTTTATTCTTTTTACTTTCAACCGAATACATATAAATAATATTGGTAACACGCTAACACCAATCACAGTAATTAATTTTAGCGCAGTCAAATTCATTCAACCGATTTTAGAATGGCGTATCAATTTCATACATATTGCATTCAAATACCTAGATATTAATTACATAAATAATAATATGTTCAAAGTAATAAATACAAAAATTATAATAAGGGTTAAACTAATATTTCTTTTATAGTTCAAAAAGTTATAAAATTAAGAAATGGTTAATCCAAATAATATCCTTATTATTTAGTGACTTACAAAATAGTTCCTATTTATTTCTCAATCAATTCATTAAAAACTATTTACTAGGCTATAGTATTTTTTTTTACCTCTAAAAACGAAGTTTCGCTTAATAAAGAAATTTCTTGAAACGCATTCTATTCGTTAACGAGGTATTTCGATTACAGATTCCTTTATTCTTTGAATTTATTTACGGAATTAAAAAAAAACTAAATCTAGAGGTAAAATCAGGTCTGGAAGTATTATTTTATGAATAATATAAAAAAAATAGTTTATCAAATTTCGTTTCAAATTGTAAAAAGAATGCATGTTTTTAATTAAGATTAGTGAGAAACTGTTTGATTATACACTACTATATAATTAAATGAATTTGAAACCCATTACATTTAGAATCTATAACAGACTACGAGTTTGATAATTTCTTTGAGAATTCTGTATGGAAATCATCTCGAGTCAATCTCATAAACTTTTTAGTTTTTCTTTTACATTAAATTCTGTTTTTTTTATATTAATTAAAGAGCTATCAAGTGATATAAATTCAGTTTTAATTGAAAGCATCTCTATAAATGAAGAAGCGGAATGTCTCTTCGCATCGGATGCAGAAGAGCGTCGAGAATTTGAAAAATGATTGTGTGTGTGGAAACTGGTTTAGCCTTCGGGACGTTTCCAGGGACACAATTCGGTTTAGGTTAATGTATTTTGTCGTGTTCGGAGCCCATTCGTATTACAAATGACTGCAATTTGGCTCACTAAATGCAACAATAGTTTGCACATACGACTATTATGGATTATTAATGGATTCGGCTTCAGTGATTTGCGTCGAGACTATTACTCATCCCAATTCAGTTACATCCAGAGATGAAATATTTACCACCAAGTTGTATAATATTATTAAGCATAAATCCGGAGGCACAGTTCATATATTCAATATATAAAATTAATTTAAAAATAAATTATTTCAATGAATTATTTCCTGTTTTAGAATTAATTAATGTCCCCGTCATTGTTAATTGCATGAATGCAAATTACGTTTAATTATTTATAATTAATGGAATCTAATGTAGAAATATATTGGGTGATCATATGCAATGGACATTTCATTTAAATTAAGCAATTTTATTTATTTATTTATTTATTTAAATAATGTTCATTATAGTATAAAAAATAACTGATTCTTTTAACTAATTGAATATAATAATAATTATCTGATAGCTATTATATCTAAATGTATTTTTTATCAATTTGATGGACTTTTATTATTTTAGATGCAGTGAAAATCATATTTTTACGGTCTATGAAATGTTTAATATTTCTAAAATAACAAAGCAAAAGAAGTAATTTTTCACAATATGCTTTGGAGGTAAACTTTGAAGAAATTATTGAACAAAGAATATATGATCTTATTGATATATGGGCTACCTAGTAGAAGACTCAGTAGAGTCTAAACCGGAATGGATCAACATGATGACAGTCATTTTTTAAACTGTCTATAGACCATAGATTGATTGAAATCGGTCTGAAGGTTCTAAAATCTATTCCAATAAAGATCGAGTAGCAATTATTAGATAAGGCACAAACAAGATGATTCATTGTTATGAAGAAAAATAAACATATTTACAATTGTATTTAAAGAAACCTATTTTTTACTTAAACTCTTAACATGCGAATAAAATATAAGTATTTTACAACGAAAATCTTTACTATAAGTTCTTATAGTTCTTTCCGCGTTATTCGAGGCTTTATATTTTGATCTTCCCAATTAAATTCTTACATAATTGCTGACAAATTTGATTCACCTGGATAAAGGTTTTACTCATTTACGAACATTTAAAAAATACTTTAAAGCATACTTATCATTAGATGTCTCATATTTTTATTAAAACTTTAATAATTATTTCTACTGCTTAATAAAGTGAAAATAATTAAATTGTTATTGTTTCAACTGATTAGTACAATAAACTAAATATAATAAGTTGTAATATTTTATGAATTATACAATTATACAAAGAAAACAAAAAAATATACCAACAAAAAAATTACATTTGCGACTAAGACAATCTGTGGATCTTACTGTATTAATTCAGTCAAGAGCCAGGATCTTTATCGTAAAAATAAACTATTGTATCTAAATGTTTGTGTTATATAAAGAATATATTATAATGTAAATTACTATAAATACAAGTAAAGTAAAATTTGTTTCTTTTTTATTCGCGTATTACCTTTGCCTATTTGCTATGTATTAAAATGACCTCCTATAACATTGTTTCGTTTAGCGCTCTGTTTTCAGGGATGCTTCTAAAACGCTAAACGAGTTTTGAAAATAGACTTTCTACCAAATTATTGTACAAAGTTTAAATCTATAAACAGCTCATTTTTAATATAGTAAGTCAAAAAAGTTATTTATATTTCAATATTCTTTTATTATGCTTAGTTTAGATTATAGTACTTTTATAGGTTGCCGATGTATTTGCTTTTCTAGCATTTTTACTTGTTATAGTTAAATAATTTTTCATGTTGAACTTTACATCAAAAGCTACTTGAGTTGTTCTTCTAATTGGGTGAATTTTGTTAGCAAGTTGTTTAAGGTTTGAGTAAAATTATTTTTTGGAAGCAATTAATTTATCATGAGTTTTCAAAGCATAACAATGATCACCCATCCATGATACATTGCTTAACTTTCGTAAGCTGATAAATATCGGTTCAAATTTGTTATCATCGCAAATATAGTCATAGGATTGAACTCAATCAAAGGACTGAACTTGATTCATAAATGAAAATTAATTAATGAAATCCCTTAGTATTAGGACCGGATGAGGGAAATAAATCAGGTGCATTAAACTAAGCCCCGAGATTCCCGTTGAAGTTGAATGCAGGTCGCCGTTTCGGCTCATTAGCATAATCGCGCAAGTAGTGAAGTTCGAAATTCAATCAGAATTATGAATATTTAATAGACACATATTTTCCAATGGGATTCGCCCTGGCTTCGCTTCGGCTTTGTGCTTCGTTGCATTATATTTAATAATAATAACACGGCCATTAGAATGGATTTCTGTTTTGTAATGAGAAGCGCCATAAATCATGTTCTAAGCACATACAAGTATATTCATGCATGAACACTCGCGTACACACACATACTTCGAGAAAACGCGGTATAGCGAAATTACTGTTACGGCTTCCCAACAAAACGCAACGAAATCCCATTTAAATTTCGTTATTGTATGCCTATAGAGCAGCTACCTTTTCTGCTCCAACTAAATTGTATCTAGTTATATTCGCTATTATATGTATACAATTCAAGATGTAATGCCCAAATTGCACTTCGTATAATCCTACACATGATGGTGCAAGACGGCGCTCACTAATTATTTATTAGACGGACGATAAATTTCTGTTGTCTGTTCATATGCATAATTCAAGCATTAAAATGCAATTTACTAATGTAAATGTTTTGATCTTTTCAGACGAAAAATCCATAAGGAAATTGTAAATCATAACCAACCATTCATGTTTTCGACACTCTATAAAAGGAAACAGTTCGTAATTAGTTAAATCATAAAATAAAACATAAATTGTATGAAAATTTATATTAAGTAAGGTAAACACTCGAGTCTAATACGCTCACTTTTTTTTAAATAAAAAATAAATCGAAAGTTCTCACATAAAACATCATCTAACTATTATTTATATTATGAAATACAGTAAAATTTCGATTATAATACGCACGGTTTTTAATCATTTTAGCTGAAAAACTTCATTTTCATTTGTTTTAACAAATATTTTATACAATTTAAAATAAATTCTGGAAAAACGAGCGTACTATATATGAATTTTTATATAATTAGAAACTTTTGCGCTAAATCAAGGATGCGTATATCTCAAAATCATGGAGAAATTATTTTCTTTCATAAAACCTAAATTTTTCTCTACTGTGATTAATTGATTTCACCGGACTGTTTTAAACCGTACTAATTGCATAAATTACCCGGATAAAAGGAAAACTTGAATGTAGCAAAAAATCAATTATTTATGTAATATAATTTTGTATACTATTTTTATTTTGCTACACTTTTTTTTATACAAATTTGAAAAATGTTGTAATAAACATGAAATTGCATTAAGCTAAATATAATAGTATTATAAAAAGTAATCAAATACAGATAGCTATGCAGTTTTACTGATTTAGTCGTATACTCATTATGTAACAGTTACAAAGTCCAGTACTTGTGCAATTATAATTTATACACAACTTGACACATGACAATTAAATGGATAACACGTATATTTTCAATAAAATGGAGCTTTTGTGAGTAAATTGATGGTTTTAATTCATTTCACTAAATTAATACAGTAAATATCTCGCATAGTGCGGATGTTTGTTTGGCAACATCGAAAAACACGAAATTATGTTTTATACATAAATGATCGTTTTTTCCTTTGTTCAGTCAAGTCTATTTAATTTAATGTGGTTTTAAAGTCCTCGATTAGTGGGACTTAATTGAGATTGACAAAACCGATTACCCTCACTCTCCGAGGTAATACTGTATTTATATGTATTGTACTATTATTGATTATTACATTATTTGTATAAATACCTAAACAAATTAGTGTTAAAGCAATTTTCTTTTATGGAAAATTTCCTGCTGAATTCATTTTTTTTTATTAAAAGATATAATGAAAACTGAACAATTAATAATACATCTACTAAAACATTACATAATTTATAATATTAATGTAATTATAATGCTGTAATAATAAAAAATACACAAATTGAATTTTGTTTATTGCAGAATTCATTAATGTTTATAACGCAATGCATGCATATTTGCTAAACAAGAAAATTAAAACCGAATAACACGTATTTACCGAGATTTGAATTGAAATGGTGCGTTGTTTCCTGGTGCATATTTATCCAATTTTTATTTATATAAATTTATTTACTGTTCGTTAAATGTAAATCCATTTAGATTCGATTCGCGTTTTGCATGCAGTCAATGGAATTATTATAATGTAGAAAAATGTAAATTTGAAAAATACCATTTTCCATTCGCGATTTCCATAATAACAATTTCACGCACCATCTGCTAATACATTCACGAAGCAAACACGAAATTTCGAAATAAAAATATAATTCGTTACTTCGTGAAACGTGCGTATTTTTTTCTACAATTATTTCTTTCCACATCGATTGTGTGGTTCAATTAAACAATCAATCAATCTTCACTGAAGGCGAGAAAGAAACGTCTTTGGAAAGTTCCCTTTTCGTTCGGATCAGGAAGTTTCGCATCAAGAGAAGACTTGCACAATGTTACCATTTAAAAGAGAAGATGCATTCACTACGTTCTCATGATGACATGCAAAGTTTACCACCGCTCGGAAACGAACCCAATCTAAACGATTCCTACGATTTCGCTAGATTATTACTAGCTAAAGCGTAATTATTACTTACCGTAATCCCTTTTGCAATACTTGTTTAGGTTGAGTCTTCTTGTGGCCGCTTTGCATTTTCCGCATTGATCTGAAACAAAAAGACGAGATTGAAATCTTTAATGCAATGTACAGACGTGAATGCAATATGTCTGAAGGCGCAGGAAACAAAGTCAATTGGAATGGAAGCACATGAAACAATGAACTATTAAAATTAAAATGAAATCAAAGTCAATGCGCCCATTTCAAAAGGCGAGCGGAGGAAGCGAGAACTGGAGGTAAATGCATAAGAGAAGGAAGAGATTCATGCAGAGGGGGATTTAATTTATTATTACTGTCTTGTTTAGAACCGTAAAATTGACTTTATAGCCCGGTCTTTAACACTCTCACAAATTGGGGCTGTAAATATTTCTTTTTTTTGTCTTTCTCATTTTTTTTTGGTACATTTCTTTTATGATTCGAATCAAATATACATTTCGTTTAATTTAATTCAGATTGGAGCGTCTCGTGAATCTATTTATAAACCATGAAGTTTTGTTATGGCGAAATTAACTCGATAAAACCAGTATAAACTTGGCACTAAATAGAAGTGACTGCACTATTTAATTAATCTCGATTCAATGCATTCTATTAATATTGATTTCATAATTGTCTTAATCAAAATGCATTATAACTATGAATTCATAATTTTCAATAATTGTATTAATTAAAATAATTTAAGAATGTTTTGAGAAGTTTATAAGAAAACATTAATATTTTACAGCTTTTTGATAAGAAATCTCGAATATGGACAAATATTGGACAACCCTCATACAACATGCTTCTTTAAATGCACAGTTTCTTCAATATATATATTTTCATAATTCTTATTAGCATTACTTTTCGCCGTAAAGCAAAATCATGTACATGTAAGAACTTCGTTTAAAATTTAAAAAAAAAATGAACTTAATATTCTTTTATATATGGATCTGGAGTATGGAATAACATGATTTTGAACATTATCAATAATTATAGTATTCTAATCTAGCAATTCTCACACTAAACAATTAAACAATGTTATATTTGATGAAAACCCACTGTTTTTCTATAGTTGGGGTGGCCAGACTTTTTGCAGCGTGAGCCGCACATAAACTTTTTGGTATAATAATTTTTTAAAAATCTCAATCACAATATAAAATATATATAATATTTGTGTTTTATTGTTGCTCAACAAGCCACAACAAGACTCTGGAAGAGCCGCATGCGGCTCGCAAGCCACAGTTTTGCCACCCCTGCTCTATAGCTTAACTATAAATCTAAGTTCCAGTGATTAGCAATTATATGTTCTAAATAAGAATATACTTGATTTATATATATTATAACTCAATCCGTATATTACGAGTTCCGCCAATATCTCGAACTATTTTAAACCAGACTAATCGAGTAATTTCTTGTAAAAATAATTTTCTCCACAAATTATTTAGAATTTTGAATTTAATAAATGCAAGGTATTGTAAAATTATGCAAGAAATAAAAAATACATCTGTCAAATACGTTCAATGGATTTGTTAAAATATATTTCAAAAACAGTAAACTTGAAAATAGAAAATAATGTAAAAGAAATGTGGTGTGGTAATGGTTGAATTCTTTTACGGAAATTCCAGTAAGATTTACAGGAATATTGGTTGGACATGTTCACTGATCATAAAAGAACGTTATTATCTCATATACGCACAGCATAGGAGTTAATTAATTGGAATTCCAGCGTATCGAGTTTAATCATCGAAAGATTGGATAGAAGAACTATTTAAGACATCCTGGTCGTGGATGAATAATTTTAAAACTAGTTGAATTAAGGAAAATTATTTGTTAATAATTTCATTAATTTTCAGTAGCAAAATATACGAAGTAATATAAATAATTTAAATCAAAATAAATATGTAATTATTTTATCATAATATTTGAATAACATGATGTTTATCAAAGTCTAATTAAGGTGAAATCGAATTTCTTTGAAAAATTAAATTCAACATTTTCCTCCACTAAAGCCATAAAAACTATCAAAAGCTCAAGATATAAATATGTCAGTAAAAACAAATTTATAACGCTGCTTAAATAATAAATTGTACATATTTAATAATTTGAAAAGAAAAATAAATGAATATTTTTGATGCCTCTATAGATTATTAATTAATTACTTTACAACGTTTAACAGTGTAATTTAATTTACAATATTTTCACTATTATAGAATACGCTTTTCATTTGTTTCTATATACAGCAATAACTCGCATAGTTCAGGTATGGGATATTGGCGGAACCGAACTTTTGGTTAATATTTTTTTAATTTATATACGATTATGTAATTACAAATAAGTAAATGAATGAATATATTTCATAACGTTACATATTATTAACTAATTATCAAAAACTATTAGTGTAACGTTAGGATGTTATATAATGCACTTTTAATCTGTTTTTATAGAGATTCAAAAGATCACGATGGAACACGCACGCATCATTCATCTGTGCGAGATGAAGTAGTTAGAAAATATTATTTGTGGGTTCACCTGAAGAGGTGGAATAACTGTAAGAACTTCTAGTGTGATACATATGAAAATGTCGCGGAAGCACGACGTATTGTTGATGTCCAGGTCAAGGAAGTAAAGATGACACGAGGATGAAGAATCCATTTCGAAAGTTGCTTTTTGCACACCGAGAAGAAATGAACACACGTTCATGCATCGAATGATAAGTGAGATAATTCATATAGTCAGATGGAAATTCTGAACAAAACTATAATACTATATCTATCAAGTAAGTATATAAAAAAATACCAAATCTTTATTTGTTGTTTCCATTTGTTACCATGAACTATTTTTTGGTATTCTCCATTTCTGCCTACTTCACATCATTTCATTAAAATTAATAAACAAATTTGTTGTATATATAATTTGTAGTAAAATAAAATCTTTGTCAACAAAAACTACAACTTTTATTGCATTTTCAAAAAAATAATAAATTTGAATGGTAAAAAAGACAGGGAATAATACTTAAACCAAATTTATTGAATAATTTTAATAAATACAAAAATTATATAAAAAATTTGAAAATTATTTTTTTTCTTTTCAAATAATTTAGTCAAATTGGAATGGATAACACTAAGAGTAAAATAATGGTTATAACAAATTTAAATATTTTAATCCATCCATGTGTTAAGTACTAATGTGTGAATGAAACATTTAGTTACTTGTAATATTTATATGCATAAATAATGTGTAACATATTTTTGTATGAGATGTTCATGAACTTAGAGAGCATTAGTGATTTCATCGAGAGTAAAATATTAATAGGAAAAACAGAGACAAAACAATGTGTTACCCATAAACATTACTCAGTAAAGAAACGACCCGAAAATATAACTTAGATAATAACAGACGTTTCCCCCTTTTAAGACAAATTAACAAGTAATTAAATTTTATAATTTTAATGACCACGGTTTTTTTAGCCTTCGGCAGATGCTGAGGTTTGTAATGAAGTATGTATGTTCGTACGCATATATAGAAGAAGGGTGAGCTCCTTTTTGCCCTTGCGTCTCCTTCAGAAACGAACTTCGATGTGAATATGAGTGAGTGAGTGAGTGAGTGAGAAAGAAAGAGAGGGAAGAGACCTCTAATAGTATTTTTCCTCAGAGTGGAAGCCACTCCAACGAAAAATTATCCTTCAGTCAGCTCTTTTTGTCATTAAAAGCAAGCAAAATCCGTTTGCCGACTTCAATCGGTAAAGTAAGTGAAAGACATAGAGCGAGATGGGAAGAGTGTTTAAAGTAATTTACAATTTCGCATCATTATAATATATTCAATCCGAATATTCGTTTCGCTCGGTCGTAATGAGTGTGTTTACTCTTGCCTCCATCGTCGTCATCATCATCATCTGCTTCTCCAACCTTCTCAACCTATCCTCACTGTGGGGCCCACACAAATCTTAATTAAAATGTAGAAACTTAACTTCAATTAATGTTCGTTCTCCGTCCAACGCACAGATATATTCTGAAGCTTTCGTCCAACAATGCTGTCCGATTTCGAAAATCCTCCCAATCGGGTGGAGGCGCGTGATTCGAATGCCAGCTTATATAAAATACGATTTTAATTAATGCACGGTAATTAAAACGTTCTTGCGGCTAATTGTTAATATCCATCGGTATTACTTTTTAATTATACACCGTCTTACGGTGAACTTCGATGATTTTTTTCATTCAGCATATAGACGAGATATTAAGAACACTTGGAATTCGGGGGGAGAACTTTAATTTCGGTAATTATCAACGCGCCAGGTCGTTACATTTTCATATTGATTGGGTACCAAAAAAAGCATTTCATACATTGTACAACCATAAAAATGTCTACACTCAACAAGATGAAATTCACATTTCATAATCTATTCTCATTAAATTTAGAATTATTTACAATATAGAAATATTAAGTTCTTTTTAAACTTAAGAAAATTAAAAATATTTTTTTTTACATTCTAATAAGTATTTTATACAATTTCATTCACTTATAGAATATTTATATTAGTTAATATCTATAAAATAACGTTTTTTTATGCGGTAAACAGTTTCAAGTAAGTTAAAAAATAAACAGTACAAACAGTGATTATAAAGAATTTTACCTTTTTACCGACCATTTTTATATAAAAAAATAATTTTAAGTACCATTTTTTTTAGAATTTATTTTGCTCAAATATAATTTAGTTTGTTTTACTACAGTGAATCTGTAGTGGTCGAATTCAACAGTAAGTTTATAATTGTTAACTGAATTGAAAATTTTAACACGACATAATAGAGTTATATTATTGAATAATATTATATAAATAAAATGTATTTATAAATTTTTCAACAAATATTTTTACCACATACATACAAATATGATGGCCAAATGTAACTTCAAATATATATTTCTAGTATTGATTGATTCATATGTACAAATAAAGCTTTACACATTTTTGAAAATAAAATTGTTATTTATCCATTTATATTTCATTATTAGTGAAGTTATTTTTTTTAACCTTAGCAATAACACAAAATAAAATATGATAAAAAAAATTACAAACAAAACTCCATTTCTATTTGAAATTTTTAAATAGCAATAATCAAATACAATCACTGGAAACAATTCCTAAAGTATTTTCTTAATGTATGTAAAAATTTATTGCTGCAGGCATTATCATTATTTAATATAACAATCATTCGTAGGAAATGATTGTTCTGTGAAATTGCACACAACTCAAGATAACCGATAGTTACTTATTTACTTCAGTCACGCGCTTTAAGAGTAGCATTTTATGGCCAGTACATGGTGTTCAATTATTATTATAGCATTCTATTTGCATAACAATATTGTATGCATTTCAAATTATATCTCACGGAAGTGCTGTTTGTTAATGCAACACATGTTTACAAATATAGGCATAATAAGGATTATTTATTTTAGATTACTTTAAACTAAGTAATTTTTATAGTAAAGTAATAATCAAATTAGAAAATAAATTAGAGAATATGCTTTAAACCAAAGTAAAATTAATATAATCGCACTATAATTTTCAAATTTTAGTGGTCTTTAAAACTAATTAATTAGCATTTCTAAACCTTTTATTTATAAATTAGATTAAAAATGTATAATAATTTAAAATACACGATCATTTTGTTTAGTTTTTGAAAAAACATGTGGTTCCACGTGGAACTACTGTGAAATAAAAAGCTTGGAAATAATTATTCTTTATGTGGTCCCATAGGGCACACAAAGGATTAAGTACACTTGTGTAATTTATGAAATTATATCTCTCTTTGAATTTTTTTATATACTTGAGTTCATGAGTTTAAAATTACTTAGTAATATATCTCTCTACATATAATTGTATAAGAAAGAATAATACTTATACATTAATATTTTAAATATATAGTTCTGATTCTCAAGTCTTTATTTTATTAGAAAGATGTAAGATGATATTCTTCATTTTTTCTATGAATTACAATGATACTGATTACTGATGATAATAATTCGTTTTTTTTTTGTAAAACTAAAAAAATAATTGATATATTAAAGAAAACGTTTTGCATTTAAATATGTTTTTCATGGTAATTCTTATAAATTATGGTAATGTGGTAATGTTTCTTAATTATTAACAGTAATCATTGTAGGTCAATGTAAGGTAGAAAATAAATACAAATATTAATTAAGAAATTGTGATAAATTTGTTTTGTTAGGAAAACTGGGAAAGAGTAAAGAAAATCAGGAGTAAAACCAATTAGCATGGAGGTGATTTATATGTTAAATTTAAGTAATGTCTGCTTCCGAAATAGAAGATTACATTAAATAATCATTTCGAGAGAAGCAACATAAACATGTAGAGAAGAGTACGTCCACAAAAGAAATTGCTTTGGCTCCGCTCGTTTCTCTTGTTTAATCTCATTATAAATAATTGCAGAGTAGTTACGACACAGAATAAAAAAAAAGAAGAAGATAAGGATGGGAACGAGAAAACGAAAGAGGAAAGAAAACATTCTTTTTTTGGGTTCCTTTTCTTTGTTATTTTCGCTCTTTCCACCTTTCCGACACTATTTCTCCATTTTAAATGAAACGGCCAAATTGGATTGTCTTTGCTCGAGTTCCGTTTTCTTTTTAGCAATTGCACTTTCGTCATGTTCGCGTGGCGTTTATACGACGTTACGTAACGCACTTCCATCCATCCGTTCGTTCGTCGGAGAGGTTGGATGGAAATGGTGGAATGAATTGGGGGCTCCAGGGCTCTGATTCCCGATCCCTAGATGTGCTTGCAATGCCGACGATACTGCTCGTGCTTTAAAATCAAAACCGATTTACCATTCCATCCATTACCCATTAAAGCGCCGCAACAACAGTAATCTCGTCCATAAAACTACGAAATTGCATTCCGCTCAACCACTTTCCATTTCGCCGGTCTTTCAATAACAAAACAGCGTTTTCGCATACAAATCACAAACTTCATTCAACAAAAGTCAACGTCATATCATATCAAACAGTTGTAACTATTACAAATTTTAATGAAACAGTTAAAAGTTATTAAATAAAGTAATACTGAAATTACTTTTATAACACGATTTCATTGAAACACGAATTTACATTGTTTATAATTAATACAAACAATGTTAGTTTTATAACTGAAATTACTTATATAAAAAAAAGGGATTGAACAAGAGTTGATATTAACCTAGTCAAAATAATATTAGTTGTAATATTATGACATCTTTCAGTTGCGTTTATTTGTTAATCAAATAATTTATGTCCTAGAACAGTAATTAATAATCGTCACTAGTGTTACTCAGTCTCGATATTCTTTTGATTACAAGACAACTGTTTAAAGAAATTGTCGGGACTCGAGAAATTTAAAAAAATAATGTATAAAATGAATAAAAGTAAAATACATTATTTTATAACTAATTCAGTTCATTTTTTTTATATATTTTCAATTGCACGAAATTCAAAAAAATAAGAAAATACATAATTATATATATAGTAAAAAAATAATTTAAAAAATATGCTGTTAAATACGTGAGTTAATTTAAGCACTTGTCTGAAAGTATATTTCTTAATTTTGTAGCAAAATTTCATGCTAAGGAAAATGTCTTCTCACATTCAGTTATTGGTTTTATGGAGAGGAGTGAATTATATAGAATTTATATATTCTATATAATTGGTGGTTTTCTTTCTAGTTGTTTCAAAAATATTGAATTCTTTGGTTAGTATTAACCCCGTTTTGTAGGAGATTGAATATTTTAAATGTACATTAAGGCAGCATTAAGCTCATATGTCATATTTAAAGTAGTCGGCTTATCGTCTATCAGTATTGCATGAAAATGTTTTAGAGTTATCATTACCAATTTCAAAATTGATAAATTGCATATTTTATATAATTCCCGGATATTGAGATATATGTTTCCAAAATTCCCGGGAATTCCCGGTTCAGTAACCCAAATTATCACCCATTCAAATACTATCATTTGTTTAACTACGTATGCTGAAAGATGTGATACACTAATGAGACACTATTCAATTTGAAAGTATAAAACTGAGTAGGTAATAGCTAATATTGTAATATAAGTAGTTTCAAGTAATGTTTTAATATTAAGTGGTAAATAAAGCAAATGCAGAAACTGAAAATCTCTTCAGTGTTGCAAAACGGGTGTTTAAAGAGGGATGAAGGGGGAAGGACGTACGGGGTATTACATTAATAGGTTGCAGGATGCAAGCAATCTGTAGCCTGTTAATAATTAAAGTGTGCATGTGGATGTATATGTGTGAGTGCGTGTGCGGCGGGGGTGGATGTAAATGCGGCCGTGCATCCATCCAGATGAGGATTATGTAATAAGGGGTGGCGGTTGCGGGGGCGGCAGCCGAACCGGCAACCCTTTTGTGTTGGCAACATTGCGAGAGCGGGAGGCGGCTCAAGAGAGAGAGCGAGAGCAACGACAAAAATACAAACAAACAAACCGAAACAGACAAAATACAAGAAAAAAAAATGAAACCGTTGAGAAGAAGCGAAACTGAAATAAATGCTGGAAAAAAACGAGAAAGAACATAACACAGACGAAGTACCTTCGCGTTTCGAGTCGTTAAGCCGCATTTCAATACGCACATACCGTGCCTACTCAAAAACATATGTCGTTTCACAACCATTCGTTTGTTTATTTGTTATTGCACACGGCAACACAAAATGGCCACAAGCGTTTCGCTTTTGTATATAATATTTCTCTTTTTATTCTCGTTTTTTTACCTCCCATTTCGCATGGATTCTAATGTTTGCAGATGAGTGAAACGGGCTAAATGCATGCAAACGCAATATAATCCCGTCGACCATTTATAAACCTTATTTGTGCATATTCTGCCTGCTGCGTTTTCCGAACGCTCGAGGAGGAAAGTAAATTTTCTTTTGAGCGTATAAAACAAATATAAAATAAAATAAATCGCTTCGAATTCGTTTCGGGTGGATTTTCCCGGCGACTGCACCCTGTTCGCATTCCGAACAATATTCACATAAGGAGGGGAGATTTTTCTATTAAACACTACATTAAACCTCGACGAAAAAGTTTTAAATAGGATCGGAGAAGAAGTACAGTTAATTGAATAGTTGGCGAAACTCTGCCCCCTCGCATAAATTCAACGAAGATTAAAAACATGCCGCCGCTTTTAAGACTTGCCCATATTGTTTGGGGCAATTACAATTAAGAGATTTAATTAATTTACGTTTATTGGATGCCAAAATTGCAATATTTAGTAATTGGGGGTAATCATTTCTGTCAACATCCTCAACTGTTGAAAACAGTACGAATCGAGAGCTTTAAAATAAAGGAAAAAAATGTAAAATGTATAAACATAATTAAATTAACTTAACTATAACATTAAAAGCAGTGAAAAATAATAAAGTCTGTGTGTAAAAGAATGTTGTAGAATGTTGTATATAGTAATACATATTTGGAATATAAAAATATTAAAAATAAATCTAAATATAATTAATACAGATAAACGAAATTCATTAAAACAATAGAGGGTGAGAGTAAATGAATGCTACAGACAGATTTCATGGATTTGCGAGTAAGCCAAACGTGTATATTGAAGAATAGATTCAATTCCATGTATAGCGAAATCCAGTCAAGGTGGAGATTCCCCCACTGGAAATGGTGGAGTTGGCAGGCAAATAATGATGGTTAATGCAGATATACACAAAGAGGGTGTATTATACGGATGAACTGTGTTAAATGTGCGAGAGTAATTGTTATTTATTGTTTGGGACAAATTGCAATTTAAATGCTTTATTATACAAGACAATTTACGCTTTACGAATTTTTAATTTAAAGGATTTTATTTCCATAAACAAACTTTATTTTACAAAGAAATAATCGCAATCACTTAATTTGAACAATATACTTATACCTCTATTAACGAATAGGTAAGTTACTTTATTAAGCGAAAATTCGTTTTCAAAGGTAAAAATAATATAGCCATAATGGATATAAGTTTCTTACTAAAGGAAATGATAAGCTTTTTTTCGAACAAAGAAAAGTTTTATTAAATAAACAGCTAACTTGCGTACAAAGTGAAATTACATTTTAAAATTTTAGTCTAAAATGGGCAGTTTATGATTTTTTCTCTCTTTCATTTAACAATTGCCTATACTGAGAATTATTTTCACTAAAAAAAGTTTAAACCTTTCCAATGTCATTTAAGTACTATTTAAATTTATAGTTGTCAACATTTTTTAGGCACGAACTTCTATAATTTCGTCTTCATTTTATTTGCTAACAAGGATATCCACTGAAAAAATTCTACATTCAATTCTAACATCTTCTTAATTTACGAAACCTATTGATTGAGACATCTAGATAACTTCATTTCTAATTTACTTCATCTATTACAACATCTGGTCATATTTTGTGCCAAACTACATATAACCATATTTTAGTGACTTTTTTCTAAAACTCAATGTTTTTATTTTTACAATTGCAGACTTCGTTATATTCAGGTGTCGTTATTAGAGTTATAACTGTATTTTCTTCAAAATATATTATTTCGAATTTATTTTTACAAACTTAAAACATTTAGTAACATTATTGAATTACAAAATTTAGGGTCAATAAGCCAATGCAATTATTACATTAATAATGTGTTTATTTTTGCTTACTTTTCATGTTGTGCATCTATTATAATAATTTCTAAAACTACCATATGTATATATATTATTTTTTTTATAGTGAAGTCGTAAGCATGAAGTACGTTGCATAAACTTATTTAGTTTTACTCATTATATAAATAATTTCAATTTTATACTTAGATAATCTAAAGTGTAATGATCCTATTCACATACAAACATGTTGAGTGTAAACTTGGTCATAAGATTTAATAAACAGCAAAAGTGTAGTAGTCCTTGAAATAGAAGATGCAAAATACTAGAAACGCCTTGATAAACGTCTGAATAGTAGCAATTAAATAGAATGATAATAATTAAATGGGAAAGGATGGATATCCAATTAAAAGCAAAGCCGACTGGGTTGCCTGAAAATTAATAACTCGTATTTACCTAGAATTTGAATATTTAATAAACGTCATTTATTAATAATTTATTTTATTTGCGCGCCGAGAAAGCTTTATGCACGATAAATAATATCTAAGTTAATGAATGTTTGCCGCAGTTGGAATTTTAAGTGCGGCCCAGAATGCAATTTGCGTCCTGCCCGCAACTGCGATTAATATCCTCCATCTCCGTCTGTCTCCTTTCCACTCAAACAGGATGCATCTACTTGTTCCTCGTACTCTTCTCATGAATGAACGTAGTTAAGTAATCGAATGCATGTGGATTACAATACGACGAATAATAAAAAAGAGAAGATGAAGATGGAGAACGCATGAATCGAAGTACAAACAAAATGATGCATGGGACTCGAGTAATAAATAATTGACAAGCGTGTCGAGCGAGGATGGCCTTTTTAATTATTGGATTCCACGGCATACGAAATACATATTAATCAAAATGTATCTTCGATATTTCATAACTCGGTGTGTGGCTTATTGTTGATACTAAGTGATTTATGTCTGACACCAAACGCATTCTTAATAACACAAATATTATTTGTTAAATCAGCCAACCAACTCGTGGACAAGACNTTTTATGCTTTCTCATTACAACCAATTACAAAAAATCAATCACGTCGCACATTGATACTTCAATAAATTAATCATTGTTAGAGTGGTTGACAAACTGTGTTAAATGCATTGAACATTTCTAATAATTGTGATAAATTGGAATTTCATTGAATATTATGCACATACTTGTATATTTCATAAATAGAATAAACTCGAATAAATTGAAAAAAAGCATACCTAGTACAGTGCAACTTCGATTAGTATGCGGATTCACCACAATACAATTTGAAACTTTCATAGCAAACACAATTTTAATTGAAAAATAATAATTAATTCTAAAAAAATAGTACATCAAAATATTGTTTTATACATAAATTTACTTTTTTGTGCTGTTTTAAATTAACCCGTAGCTGCTACAATCCAGTCAATTTGATCTTTTCACTTTTTAAATCTAAATCAACTTTTAGTTGCGCTTTCTTCCTTTACTTAATTTTCGCATAACATAAAAGTTAATTTGCTGATAAACAACATAATAAAGGTTTCGGTTTAAAAACTTATCATTTGTGGACAAATACACTCCATACTTGTATTTTTGATATTAGTCTGATATTTATGTTGAAATTTTTGCTTTGATATTCGTCTGAAAAGTCAATATTCGTCCCACAACCGACGTGGCGGACGAGTTGACCGATGTGAGTGTTAATTCTTCTGGGAAAAAATCGTCTTTTTAATATTTGATCTCATCTCAGGAACAAATAAAAATATATTAATTTATTTAAATAAAAATTAATTCTTAATAATTAGTACACAAAATAACATAAATGATCATTTTTTCATTGAATACAATCAAGTCTCTTTTTGTATTTATTTTAATGCTATTTCAAAGTCTTCGATTAGTCCTGTTTCAAACACACATTTTTTGTACTTACAGATATGTTTATAATTCTGAAGCATTTGAAAATAAGTATAGTTTTTCATTTCTATATGATTTTTACTTTAATATTTTTATTCCAATATTTAAGATTAAATAATTGAACTGCATTCATTATTGTATAACTAGTTTTTAAGTAACTTATTTCCTAATTAATAAGAATATGGAAACAATTTTTAATTATAATTCGCATTTAATCAGAATAGTAATTTGAAAGTATCATAACTAAGAAATTATAAATTGCATGTAATAATAAAACATTGTTCAATATGTACTTAATTTAGAAAATATGATGCATATTTATAAAGGTTGTAAATATTTAATTGAACATATTTTCATTATTTCATTAAATCGGATTTTATTCGTAGAAAATATACTGCTAATCGCACGACACTATTATTATTTAAATTTGCAGCGTTAATGGCTTCGTGGTAAACCCTTCCGATGTTTTATTAAAATAACTGCCTTAATAAAGTGTATCGTAGTTTTCTGTATTTATGCAGGAAATAAACATTATCAACACTTTTGCGCCTTGTTTGACGCCAGTTTGACTCACGAGACTGTGCGATAATAAATAATATCCAATATGAAGACACGCAATCCTTGTGCAGCAAATGAAAACAACAAATCTTCGGAAATATAATGAAGATATTCCAACATAGTAATATCTCAATTTCATAATAACAGTTTGCTGTAATGAAGCCAATTTTAGTGAAATCATCTTCACTAATAGTTTTTCGTAATTATAACACTTTACTGAAGTATTTTGCATACTTAATGCGATGTTCTGTTGCTGTATGTTATACAGAAAATATATATGGAGGAGGAAATGTGTATAAATCTTCGGAAAGTAATGGTAAAATAAAGATCTTAATTTCAGTCCGAAAACCGTTGACAGGTGATTTATCAAGGGAGGTGTGGGAAAGCAATTTGCGCCAGACGCAAATTTATCCTCTGGTTAAGTCGGACAAATAAAAGCGCCTGCAAAAAAAATGATGACGAGGATTATTATTATTATGACTATTGGCAATTGCAGTTCGAGGCAGTGGTTTTATGGCGTTTCGAAAAATCAATTTGCAATAAAATTTTCTCTTCCAGAGTTGAAGAGAGACACGATTCTCAGCGATCCGAGGTGTAAGTGTATAACGGATTAGTTTCAAAATGGATGCCAAAATGGTTGAAGGGGAAAGAAATAACAATTCAATTTGCAATAAAATTTATTATAAAAGGAATAAGTAGAGTAAACGTCTTTATACAGAAGAAAGATGAAGTGAAACAAAGAGAAATAAAACTTAAATGATAAAGAGACACGTGCTGCATCAGGGGAGATCTTTCCAAGTCTTCCAACGCATTATTTATGTACAATTAACCTAATCGGATCAAAGGAAGTTTTCTTTATTTTAAACTTCTTTGGTTTCAAATGCAGCTCCCCCAATATTTAGTCTATACGAATATACACTGTTTTTTCTTACATAAAGAGGAAAACTTATAATTGAATCAATTTCGGATTGTTTACGTTCGCAACTTGGGGGAAGATCCAATATTTAAATGATCATCTTCTTCTCCCCATGTCGCACCGAACTTTATGATAATGCACGTTTCTTCTCAATTGAAAATCCCGCCGATTTCTATTACACATTCAACTTAATTGAAAAACTTTTGATCTAAGTGGATTCAAATTAGCGGAAGTCACAGAAAGCGGAAGCATATTGGAAAAATAAGGGCGAAAAAACGTTTGTTGAAACAAAAAAAAACGTGGAAGCACTTACTTACCGCCTGCCGCGTTATTTTCATCGTCGCTGCGGTCGTAATTGTCGTCGTGCTCCTCTGTTGCCATCATTTGTACAATCGGAATCTCTGGAAAACCAAGAAATGATGTGTTACAACACTTACTAAACATAAAAATAACACTAAAAATACTGCCTAGATACACTTTCCATTCCTATTGCAAAACTGAGGATTTTATTACATGAGATGATCATTATGTAATTACGTTTCTACCATATTATATTATAGATATTATTAAAAAAACAACTATCAAATTACAAGGTGTATATTCATATAAATTTCGAATACGAAATAAAACGTAGAAAAAACACATAAATATATGCAATTATAAGCAAATTGGCAGTCCAATTACATAATAGAATGACAAAGTGTACGTTCGTATGAATTTCGAGTACGTTTGTACAAACAAAGTGACGAATATAATAAAAAAAACATAAATACATGAAGTTTGGAGTATTTTTGTGCATACAAAGTGACAAATGTATAGAAAAATGCAAATAGATGCATCTATAAGGGAATTCACATTAACAAAATTTAATGACAAAGTGCACGTTTGTATGAATTTGGAGTAGTTTTGTACAAACAAAGAGACAAACGTATCAAGAAATTGTAAATAGATGCATTTATATGGGAATTCACATTACAAAATCAAATGACAGAGTGTACGTTAGTATGAATTTCAAGTACGTATGTACAAACAAAATGACGAATATAGTAAAAAATCATAAATACATGTATGTCCCATTGATATAATTCAATGAAAATGTTTGGAATATCTTTATGCAAACAAAGTAACAAATGTATCAAAAAAATTGTAAATAGATGCAGTTATAAGTGAATTAATATTAATAAAATTCAAAGACAAAATGTAGTTTCGTATGAATTTAGAGTACGTTTGTGCGAACAAAGAGAATGTACCAAAAAAATCGTTAATACTCATTTATAGGGAATTTACAGAGTGTAATGAAATAAAATGTAAATATTATTAAGTAAAGTATATTAATAAATGAAAATGAAAATAGAATAATCATTGTTATATCATTACTAAATACCTATGTAAGAAAGTAAAAATTAATTATGAAAATTAAGCATGAAAGTAACAATTATTAATTACAATAATTATGTTTAAAACGAATACACGACTACTAATTGTAAACAAAGTAGAGGTAGTTTCACTATTTAATTACAGTGAGTAAACTAGCTGTGATGATTGCCAACATCCGGAACATGCAAAGGAAGAATTAATCATAACCCAAGTAGAAAAAAAACTTATTTAATCTTACATAATCAATTATATAAAAGGTGTAAATGACTTATAAATAAACATTTGATTATTTCCAAACTATTTCCCGTATTTATGCAATAATTCAATGCATAATATATTTCGTAAAACGTAAATTAATAAATTGAAAACACATTTTCCAATCTTTATTTTAAAAATGAATATCCAGTCACACTGAAGTACTAGTTCCAGAAACGTAAATGCTTTGTATAAGAATTTATAAATAATTTAATTATATTTTTTTTTAATATCTAAACTGTATTTTCTATACTAAAACTACCTCAACTTTTTATGAAATAATTCGTTTCAAAACTTCGTACATTGAAAACACATTTTCCATAAAAGTAATCTCTGTATTAAAATATTAAAATGCAGATACTGAAGTTGTAGAAATGTAAATGTTTTATTTAAGAATTTATAAAATAGTAATTTTTAAATTTATTAAATATATAAATTGTATTTTATATACTAATTCTACTTCCAGTTATTATGAAATAACTGCGTAAATTGAAAACACAAAATCATAAACGTAAACTATGTATTGAACAGTATGTCTGCATACTAAAGAACAAGTTATAAAACAAGATCTTTATCTATAAGTTATGTAATTATAAAATTAGTAAATAAATAAACATTGTGTATTAAATATGTAAATATATGAATATTGGGAATGTTACATGAAAGTGTTATTGATGTAATTTATAAAATTAGTAATAATTAATAATTTAAAGATTACTTTTAACATTTATAAATTAAGAAATTATTAAGATGAGAAAAACTGGATTTAAAAACTTATTTATCGCTTTTCTCAGTTTCATAAATATTCTCATCGTTTAAATAAATGTTTTTTTTTTCTCTTAAAGTACATGTGACTAAAAGTCAAAACAATTTAAAAACTTTTATAAATGTTGTATAAGTGTCTTTGATGTTAATATATTACTTAATTTAAAAGGAACACGGCGTTTAAAAGGATTGACTTTTTTAAATGCATCCTCAATGTATTATTATTTCAGAGGTGATCACTAAAGAAACGTCGGAGAGTTGGAATAAGGAAAAGAGATGCGCCGCGGAGGAGTTATTCTGCAAGATAACAATGCCTCCACACCTCTTTCAACAAGAGTGGCCTTTTCAAGAAACTGATGTTGAATTAGGAAGATCTTCCGCATCGGTCTGTTTCGAGGCTCCCCCATCAGATAACCATCTGTTTAAACCGCTTTGAAATTCCTTAGATTAAAAAATAAATAAAATAACCAACAATGCCATCGGGTATAATGAATTAAGCAGATCTACAGAATTGAACCATTGTCCGTAAATTGATTTTATTATAGTTTCTAGTAAAAAAATATATACTTATTTATTTTAAATCGTGATTTCAAAGAGTAAATAATATTATTGAAATTATATATAATTATATATAACTTATGCAATTTAATGTAATATAATAAAAACATACTTTCTTAAATCAAGATTTGTAGAAAATCATATACAAATATCCAGAACTACTTGAAACCGGACTAATCGGTGAACTAAATACAGCAATTTTTCGCATAGTACGGTCAATTCAAGAAATATTCCGCATTGTTTGAAATTGCACTAATCTAGGACGAGGACGATTTAAAACGACTTAAAAATAAACAGCGCAAGAGGAGACTTGACTGTATAGAGGAAACAACGTATAATTGTATAAATAATAATTTTGTATCCTATTTTTTTAGAATTTATTTTTATGTTGTTCAATGAATTTGTTTGAAATTTTCAAACCGCACTATGCGAGGAATTTCTGTAATAATTTATTATATTAAATGTTATTATTGAAACGAAACATATTATTTCTAATAGAGACATTTTACATTGAAAATAAAATATTTTTTGGGAAGAATTGACTTTTTGAATCAAATTCGATTCTATCCCTAAATTGCTTCAATAATAAAATCGAGGAATGAAATAATAAGAGAAAAAAACGGTACGGAGGAAACGGCGTTCTGTCTGTGTTCGTCTCTATTTAAATTCATATATTTATGGGCCATTCTTTTCACATTTTTAAAGGCCTTCCCTGCTATGTATGCATATAATAAATTAAACACTTTATTTCGACTTTACATGTTTTCGAGCCCGAAATGCCTCTCCCGAGTATTTTGACCTCTCTTCCTCTTACAAACTATCTTGTATTGAGTTTAGTTACAATAAATACACACAATTTATAACAAAGATTTAACTACTGATATAGTTTTTTGTTTAATATTTTCTGTTATTTCATTCATATGGAAAATCGAACAATAGTAAACAATAATAATTAATAGAAAATTTGTGAATAGAAAAATTAATGAATAAAAACAAAATATTGTATTTTATTTAATACTAATGGCTTAAATCTAAATAGTTTAATTAATTTAATACTAATAAAAGTGAATTAGTAGTTCTGCTTTTTAATGCAATGATAATTAGTTATTATGAAACTAATTCTAAACTAATTAATCGAATGTAATATTTATGTAATAATGTTATCTAATGAAATTAACGCAATTAATAAAAAATTCAAATAATGTAATCAATTTACTACGTTTTGCTTTGTTTTTTAATATAAAATTTAAAAATATTCTACTAAAACTGACAATGTACTAATATACAGGTGAAATATATTTGTTGATGAAAAGTTTAATAAAATTCGTTTATAACACCAATTACGCTAATTATGCTAATTGAAAATAAACTTGATTATAACATTCCTTAAATTACGTTTAAATTTTGCGTGAGTGAATATTAATTTCTTACTTAATTATGGTAAGTGATGCTAAATAAGAGATGTAAAATAACAAGAAAAATTATTTGATGAGAAAACGTATTTATGGTAAGGAAATTCATCAGAAATTTCAGAAAACCCATTCGAGTTTATTTAAATCCTAATTTGTTTCTACACAGAAATGATGTACAACAAGTAAATCGTTATTTACGTTCGAGACTGGAGATGATGCCTTTGTGCGGTATTTTTTTTGCTTTACGCAACATATTGTTTTTCGTCGTCTCCTTTCGCTTCTTCTTCTGATTATTTTTTATTTTATTCTGGAATTTCACGTCTGGCCTCTTTCGTTCCGTTTTAATAACGCAACAAGCTCGTAAATTAACAAAACCTGGAGGGCACATAATTTCATTATCTCCACCCACACCATGTCGTGCACACGAGTGCAGCCAGTGTACACTTTGAAGTGCCAAACGGGAAGTTAAAACTTTAGTTAAATAAACACTTTAAAGACCGACTATTTTTCCTCGTTCCTTCCTTTCTTCTCTCTCTATCCACTTCTCTCTTCTTATCGTTATCCTCGTTGCATTTTACGTATCATCGTCATTATCAAATGTTCAACTTTATTAAGACATTAAAGCCTCGTTCTTTTCCATCGCGTTTTAGATTTTACAAAGCAGATTTCAATATTTATTACAGAGATTAAAGCACTTTTTAATATAGTTTACGAGACATGAAATAAAAGTTTGTTTGAAACAATCACGTAATCATATTATTTGATATTTATACCATATTTTAGGAATATTTCTTTATTTTTTTAATTGGATATGTATACATCAAATCGAAAATTTCCGTATTTTATATAATATTATTGCTAATAAATATTTATCAATGGTTATAATTTACATTTGAATTAAATCGAAAGTAAATCGAAATACGAAGACTTACTTATTTCTGTTTGATGAAATTATGATAGATTATTTGAAAAAATTGAAAAGTCAGAAATAAAATTATTAATTAACTTAGTTGAATAAAATTGAATGAAATTGTAAATAGGATACGTTATTCAAAGTTTTGAGTAAATAAATTGTCAATGAATTAAAATTGACTATTTTCTAAAAAAAAAAAATTTCTATTTTTTTTTAAATGATATTAGTGCAAGGCATTTTCTAAAAATCTGAATGAAATTTATTAATAAAACTGAATGAAAGTAGAAAGAGTACACGTAATAAAAAATATTTAGTATATAAATTGACAATTAATAAGAATATTTTTTGTTTGCTATTGTTATTGAAATGCATTTGCTTAAATGAAAGTAAAAAAAAGTACTCGGAATTAAAAGTCTTTAGTAAATAAATCAGAAATGTATAAGAAAATTAAATGTTTGATATTTCTTTAAATCATTTTAAAATTATTTTATTGCAATTAAAGTAATATCAAAAAACCAAAATTATATGTTCATTAAAGGTTCATATAATTGAATGAAAATAAAAATAAATTGAAAAATATTACACATAGTGTAATTGAAAAGGATTTACGAAAAAAACAGTAATGAAATTTATGAATGAATCTTTTTCAAATTGAATGAAAGTATAGAAAGAGTACAAGTAATTAAAAGTCATTAGAAAATAACGCTAATTATTCCTTCAAGTTACATTAAAATGTTAATAAAATAAAGAGTAAGAGTTGAGGAATGCAGATTGCATTACGCAGATATCTACAAACAGATTCATTATCGATTTAAACATCTGAACATTTTAATTAGAGAAATTTTAATGGATTGGTCGATGTGAATTTGCTCGGTTCGATATTTATGATGTCGTATTTGCATGTATCTGTTCGAAATAAATTTTCGGTTTTGTTTCGAATTCGTATTTAATTGGAGCTTCAATTAAGTTTTATGATCGGCAGATAATTATTTCCTTCGGACAAAAATACTTTGCCGAGCGTATCAACGTTTATGGGAACCAGCATGTGACCAATTATGGTTAATTACTAATTGGTTTCACTTTCAATTTCACATGTATACTATATCTGTTTAAATAAAAACTTGCTTTTTAAATACCTGTGTAAATAAAGTAAATCTTTTCTCAATAATTTAAATACAATTAAAAGACTTTGTTTTTCAATAAATATAATATTTTAACACTAAACTAAAACTAAACACTAAACTTGATGTAACAGATGAGTTTAATGATATTTTTATAATTTTAAATAATCAAGCAAATATACGATTTTAAAATATTACACTTAAAAAATGTTATTAATTAATGGTAATTATACGTTAAGAACTTGAACCTGTTTTGATTTGAATTGAACAACAAGAGAAGTTTTAATTCTCACAACATGATTTTAAAGTTGATGCTAAAAATGCGATAGCTTCTGAAATTATTATACTAATTAATAAGGAAATTTAACAATTTGAAACAAAATCAATCATAAACCGCTAAGAAAGGCTCTAAATTAATTAAAATATTTTACTTCAACTATACATTTGTAATAATCACATAAAACATAAGTAAGTCACAATAACGTGGAATTGTTTGGCAACTTTTTATCTCGTATAAAAAAAATGATTATTCAACAAAAAAAAATGAAAAATCGAAGATAAAACAAAATTTCTAGCACCTTGTAGCCAGGTTTTGCATATATGTTTTTATTTATTAAATATAAGTAATACACTACACTACCTGTTTAATTCTCGTTTTTCTAAGTTCAATTTTATAATGTATATCCGATAATAAACGCAATACATAATCTTTATTTCAAATATTGAAAAAGGAACAAAAAAAATCTTACTAAAATTTAATTTAGCTATTGGGAATAATAAATAAAAATACATACAGTACTTGGTTTCATTTATAACATGCTAATAAAAATATTCTGTATTTATTTGCATTTTTTATTTGAAATAATTATAATGAAAAAAAAAACGTCAAAAAAATATATTTAATATATAAATTTATTGTTGGAAAAATATTTATCATTTTATAATTTACGAAGACGATATTAAAATTAATAATTCATACAAATTACCATTATATTAATTTCTAATTATATGTTATAAGATATGACAGAATGATCTTGTTATTCATTATGTGTTGATAATAAAAATATTCTAAATATATTTGCATTCTTTTTTTGATAAAAGTACGGTCAGAAAATATACTTAATAAATAAATGGATTGTTGGAAAATGACTTACCATTTTATAATTTACTATTTTATGAAGGAAGGATTAAAATTTATAAATTCATACAAACTATCTGAATATTACTTTCTATTTTCTAAGTGGTAAAATATGACTAAATGATAATAATAAATTAAATTTAAAAAAAATAGAGATACATGAAGCTTTGTATTATGTGTCTATTTATTTAAACCTACATTATTCAAGATTGTGTGTATTCGAAAATAAAAATTACATCTCAGTAGTAATAATTCTTAATCCTCTAGTGATTATTAATGATTAGGAATTCCGTTTGGGATTTCGTTACTCGCTTCGCCACGTTTGGCTCCGAGCACCGTACAATTTGTCAATGTAAAACGTCACTTACTGATGCAGGGTGCTATGTGGGATCTGCTCTGCTGGTATCCTCGGGCGCAGCGGTTGCACGTAATCCCCGTTACGCCATCCTTGCAAGGACATTGTCCCGTCTGATGATTGCAGGTCCTGCCGGACGCTCCGATCGGATGGCAATCGCAGGCTGCAAAAAACAAAGCAAAACATAAGCAAATTGGGACCGCTCGCAATTACATAATAGGCGCGTCGTAATTTTCATTCGTGGTTCACCCATAAACGTCGTAAAAAATAAGTGGGATCTCCATCAAAGACCCAGCGGGGGGGTTATACTAAAGCCTTTACACGCGACTACCGACTTTATGTAAGTCACGGACTCGGCCATACTCCGTTTTGTCTTTGACATAAATAAATTACGAATTACCTGGGCTGAATTATCTCGACAATGTCTTAATGCCGCGTTCAATCCAAGTACAGATTTCTTGACTGCATTTGACGTCGTTTATCTTATTTTTGTTGACGTTTCTCTCACGTTAAATTAGGCGCCTTGATCAATAAATTGCAACGACACTAACATTTCGACAAGATTCCTTATTAATTCTTTTATGCACGGAGGAGAATAAGTACGTTGTAGTAAATATTATGGAATGCGATGTTCGAAGCGACACATAAATAATTACATGTCGTCTGTGTAGTTTGACTCAAAGCGTTGGAATTTATTCCATTCAGTATTTTCACTTTACCTTCAAACTACGAAAAAATAGCTTCTTTATACTTATACCACATTAATCAATATAATACAGAATTGGAATAATTATGCTTGTATACATAAAATCCGTCCCATTTTGTGGGGATTATTTTTATATATTTTGTTCCACGATTAGTCAGGTTCAAACAGCCAGGCTTGGGTCAAAATGCAACCAATAAAAATGTATAACTAAATAATTGAAGATATTCTAAATTTGAGTGTTTCAAAGGCTTAAATATATGTATTGTAAAGAGATAATTATGTAATTAATTTCATTCTATCTAATTATTTTTAAATTGTCAAAAATGACATACGTAATGTCAAAATCAAGGTTTGATAAAAGCTTGTTTCCATCTTCAAATTTTTTAGGTGACAAAATGACGTATTTTTTGGAACTTCAAAGAGTTAAAGTCAAAAAAATTGCCTTAAATTTAGAAAATGTCAAATTTTTTAAACAAATAAAGGATGTATAAATAATGCGATGTTATAAAATTTAAATAATTTGTAGATTTCATAATATAAATATATCATGAATGTAATATGAGGTAAATTTTAGATTAACATAATAGAAGTAGGGTATTGAAATATATAGATAGTGTCCATTAGTAAACAATTCAGTTTGGTGCGTGAGATGGTAATGATAATATCTACACAAGTTGGTCAAGCTCTGTATTACTCTTGTCTCCATCGTTAATCTCTATTTAAATATGTCGTTTCTAAATAAGTATATTACAATAAACTAAATGTAAGTCGAACATTAGAGTAAATGCTTATGTAATAAATATAAATTATTTACTTCCAAATCATTTCCATGTGCATTTCAAAATAACTGAGATCTATTTCCCTTAAAATAAGTTTTTACTGATTAAAATTTATAAAATGCTTTATTTTATAATTATAAAAAAAAATAAAGGTATCGGTAAAGTATCCATTCAACAAATATCCACGTTATATATTTCTTAATTTTCATAAACTGTCAAACAGATGGAAGCCACCCATGTTCGAAACGAAAGTAAATTACATTTTCCGGTGCAATTATTTCAACTTTTTTTTTCGTTTTGTTACGCGCTTGTGTAAAGGCCAACTACGGTGAAGAAGATACAAAATAAAGGGGACTATAAAATGCATGGAATTCGGGTTGCCGGTAATAAACTAAAAAAGTATGGTACCACAGCAGGATACACGGAATTGCAAGAAATGTTCCCGCACTTTCAGTACTCGTAAAAAATAAGCCACATCAAAATCCGTTAGTTCAGTTTGTTTCATAAGTGCGGCCCGGGGGCCATCTGGAACACATATTCCTGTTTAAGTCAGTCTTAATATGTTTACATGAACCCAAAACATCAAGTTTTAAATTGTAAATTATTATTGTAATTTCATTTATATATTTTGTGTGTCACACAGATATATTTGTATCATTATAAAGTTAACTTTATTGAATTGAAAAATAGTTGTAATTTTTCATAAAATTTGGAAACCACTGCCATAGAGTCACATTTGTATCATTGCTTTTTGAAATTCTGTAGAAATGATGATATTTTGTCAAGTTTCATATAAAATGATGTAAATTATATAATCATAGAATCAAATTGATTTGAAATGTGTATAAGAATATCGATTTTCGCTGCTTGCAGTGTGGACATGTAGGCAAAATTGAATCTGTCTAAGAATGTTCGATGTAAAAACTTGTCTGGCAAAAGTGACATTTATCATTTTCGTCGCAGTGATATGATCGTGAGGAGGAGGCAGTGAACGAACGCGAGCTTTCGTCCCATTGATTTTAAAGGATGCAAGATGGTGAAAAGAGGATGAGGATGAAGAGGAGGCGGAGGAGGAGGATGAGGTCGAGGTGGATGAGGCATCACATACTTAAAGCAATTTCGAATTTTATGAATAATGCATCGCTTTATATACAACACGGCCAAGAGATGGCCACATAATGAAGAAGGAGGATGGAATAAAAAAAAAGAGGAAAACCGAAAGAGAGTTAACTGCAAAGCTAAAAAATGGCAATGTCTCCCCGCTCATAAATAATGTATATCGAAATTAGTTGGCTCGATTCATATTTGCATCATAGCATTATAATCGATACACACACATCACTGGAAGCTAGTGTTTTTAGGGACGAGACACCAAAATTGAATGGAGGCACTGAAATCGTATTACAAGTTTATTAACAAGTTTTCTATTTAAATTTTCTATATAAATAAGGGCTTGGTGTTTCCTGTTTAGATAGCTTTAGTTTATAATATATACAAGGTATGCAACACATTTTCAAAAGCTCTTTTCTTCTCAAGTCGAACTTAATTTATGCTACCAATCTCTAAATATGTTAAGTTTTGAAATATTCTGAATGTGTACTAGTCATAATTTTCTAAAATTATGATTAGAAATAGTACACATAGACCAATCTCAATCAATCCGATTTGAAAATTTTACTAAATTTTAATTGATCAAAATGGAAAAAAAAGATCCAAAAATAAACTTTACTTAAATTACAAACTGTTAATTGATCTGACTTTATAATTTAAACAACAAACAAAGTTTATGATTTAAGAGTGATATAAGAGTACATGGGTCTATATAAATTTAGAATGTATTAAAGGGACGTATTGTGTTGTAAAAATATGGTTAGTCTTTCTAATTACCAATAAAGATACGGGCGAAGAAAAATGAGGATAATCTGTTCGTGAATTACGAAGATAAATTTGTTCGGCTGTTAATTTGAATATAAAGTGAAATGGTTTCGGTCGGTGAAGGAAATAATGGGAACGATGAAAGCCGTCGGTGACGAGAGGACAAAAGGGCCTTTTGTCTGGCCGCCCGAAAACGTCGTGATTGCTGCAATGTCGTCTCTCTGATGTAGAGATTTGCAAAACATAAGCTTTACTATTGTTGCCACGAGATCAAGATTAACCGTTCCTCTCCTCCTCTACCTCTTGGATCTGTGTTTGCCTTATGTGCCTCCTCTTGGTCATTTTTTTTTATTTCACTCTCTGCTATTAAAACAACAAGGGGAGATGTTATTTCGCTGAAACTTTCATATATATATACCATATATTATTCTGCAAGGAAAAATATATATGCGTTCTTATGACATAAAAGGATAAAACCGTTTTCTACCAACAAAAGAAAGCGACGACGGCTTCAACAAGACGTTCGAAGTTTTTTTTTTATCCTTTCTTGTTTTCCTCCAGATCGTAGATTACGACGTAATTGCACACATCATATAGTCTTTGTTTGGGATTTCAGTTACACTCGATGACACCTCAACATATTGCAAAAAACATCACTATTATATCATAACTGCATTATATCTATTAATTACATATTAATTTACTAAACATATTTTACTGATTGAAAACTCATCAATTTAATAAAATAAAACTCTAATTATAATAGAAATTGAAATACAAATGTTTCTTTTTATGAAATATCCATTAAAATAAAGTATTATTAGGAAGTTATGTTTAAGGGCTTTGTAACAGTTTATAGGGATAGAAAATAAAACGTTTGGATGGACCCTCGCCGGTATGAAGTAACCATGCGTTAAACCCCATTATTTCCACACTTGACAAATCGCTCAAAGCATATGAACATTAAAAGACAACTAATGGTTTCTATTAAAATACAATAGCATAGTTTCTCTTCATTATTCTGCTTGAATGCGTGTAATTATCTGTCGTTGTGGTCTTCAACGTATTTTTGGGTCAAATTCTACATGTCAGATTACAGGCTGTACGCAAATATTAATTCCATGCCGATTCGTTACTGCATTATACACAAACATTGTAAACTCGCTAATATCCATCGTCTATCTTGCTGTATAGCTATTTCATTGATGGATTAATGTATTTAACTAGAATTTAATCAATTTAATTTGCGACCTATTGTATACTCTCGATTGTGATTAATATTAGCTTATGTAACTTGATCACTACAC
This sequence comes from Nicrophorus vespilloides, assembly GCF_001412225.1. Lineage (NCBI taxonomy): Eukaryota > Metazoa > Arthropoda > Insecta > Coleoptera > Silphidae > Nicrophorus > Nicrophorus vespilloides. Next base: position 52,678 of record NW_017095544.1, read on the forward strand.
AAAATCTGTATATTGTTTAATATTGCTTTGTTTTCAGATGACACTAATTACTAACATTGCATCAATATGTTTCCAAATTTTGGTTGTTTTATATAAAATATTTAATATTTTTCATATAATAATTTACAAATTAGTTTGTTTTAATGTTCAAGATAAAATACATACAATACAATATATTTATATATTAGAAACTAATTGAATGGTCTTAAAATGAATAACTAATATGATAAATGCATATTTTAACAAATTTTATGAATAATAGAAAGTTTTTATAATGATTTGTAAATATTTAAACTTTCCAGAACTGTTTACCTTCTCAAACTATTAAAACATATGAAAAATAATTTGAATTACTTCATATACTTTGGAATTTTCACCTAATAATAATCTTTATATAATAAGATTTCTACATTAGAAATGGTAATCTCATTGTATCATTTTCTTTAAAGTTATGATATAATGACATGAGATATTAACACATGAGTGTATGTCATTGATATTAACGTTTCTCAGCCTATTGGTTGAGACCTAACAAACAATTATGTTGGGTCGCACGGTAAAAAAAATGAGAAACGCTGATACCAACTAATAATGGTAATCGTGAAGTTTGATGATAGATGTATTGCTCATATTATGTATAGTACGGGTGTAGCTTTATAAAGAAAATCCATTGACCAAAACTGATTTAACAACCTATTACGTAGTTGAAATTGACCGGTATATGCAACAGTGTATTTTTAATTCCAGTACCTTGTTTTCTCTCCTCGAAACTAATCGAATTACACGATATGATCAAGTTTGTAGCGAGGTTCGCTCGAAACGTGTAGGAACTTGATGAGGACCGCATCATGTATCTGCAAAAGCATTTAGTATTGCTCGCAAGGAAGCATCGGAGACGCAGGAAATGAGTGTGCCATAATGAAGATGTAAGGTGTTGCATATTAAAAAATAAAATTCTGCACGGTGCAGCCAGCAAGGAGCGAAAACGGAATGATAATTATTGTAAAAGCGGCGTGCATTTAAATGATGAAACTTGGTTCGAGCGAGATTACTAAAGCACTGGAGGCCTACAAGCATCAACACACGGAGTGCAAGTGCTGCGAGATAGTCGACAGAGATAACTGGGAATGGGTAGGTGTTAATATGGAGATATGAGTGCCAGCCAGGTGTACTCCTCCTCTTCTCGCTCATAACCAGCATCGTTCCAGCTATCTCTGTTTCTCCCCCGCGCAACCACTACCACCTTCAACACCACCCCCCTCGGGGTCCAACGACGCTTATCTCCATCTTTACGTCCCTCGCGCCTTCATTCCGTTCCTTATCTCCACCGCAATTAATTGGGGGGCAATTCCGAGCCCCAGATACTGCTCTGGTATTATTATAATTTCACGTATCTGTTACCAGAAGACCGCAGCCCCGCGTTCATTCATGAAAGAGCATCCAGCAAACAACGATATGCTGTTTCCAAAGGGGTCGGGAAAGAGAAACGCGGCGCCGTTAACATTACCATCCGCGTTTCATGCACAAATAAATTCACAATTATCTTATGAATTACGGGATTATGCATGAGGATTTACCAACTGGAAACCTCATGTTTTCTGGATATTCCTAGGGCAGACATATCACAAGATCTAATTAATGCGTATTAGATAACACTACAATATTCTGAAACATTAATTACAAATTTTGTTTGTTTATGCAAATTATAACAAAAGTAATTCAATTAAAATATGATAATCAGTATATTAAAAGAAAAACAAATCTTAATTCTAAGGTTTTAAGCTTCTTTATAAATCTTGAAAAATTTGTTGAAAATATATTGAATATGACTCCCATAATTTATAATACTCTCCGTATTGTATTTGCTAAATAGTTGTACAAAAACTAGAAAAAAAATGTAGAAAAAAGTACAATAAGTGATACTGCATCTACCAGGCATATCAACTCCAAATGGTTATAATGGCATTCAACTACCACGTTTACATATATGTGCATCTAACAGATACTTATTTCTCATATCGCGCTTAGTGTGGATGCAACATTCTATAATTGTATGTAATAATGTAAACACATATAGGTAATTTGAGCAACCAATAGTATTTAAAATACTATAATTATTGTGTTTATAATTACAATTCCTAAGATTTCCAAAGTATATTAACTTTTTCAAAAGTGAATCTCTTTACAAATTTTGATGAAAATATAAATGATATGTGTATATTTAAGAATTAAATCATAAGCAATTTAATTAATTTCATATATGAAAGTTTTTTGTTATAAAGTATTTTTTTCTAAATATACTAAACCAAATAAAACCTAGTTTCATTGATTTTGGAACTTATTTTCTAGATATATTTTTATATTTATGTTATGAAAAACTGTTATGTTAACATTGAAATATGAGTTTTAAATGTAATTTCTTAATATAAAATGTCCTGAAAAATAAATGAATAAAAAAAGTGAATTAAAAAACAAGTAAATTGATTTATAACCTCGAAGGTATTAAAGATTCAAGAAGTATATAACAGTATTGTTAATTAATTTTAAATTATATAGACACATGTAATATGAGTGGATTCAATAAAAAAAAGATGCAATTGAAATTAAAATGTTTACCGCATTTCACCGCTATCTGCCGATCCGGACAGACGATCGGACGTGGAAGAATCAAAAGAAGAAATCAAGAAAAACAAATTTGTAATGAATGGTTTCGAGAATATACCGACGAGATTCTATCTGCAGATCGCAGATAATAATGCATATACATATAGTTTAAACGTGACGTTTTGTTTAATTTTATTTTATCCACTCTGCGTTTCATATTTCTTCAAGACCATTCCTTTTTTTCGGATTCAACCAGTGAGTGTGTGCATGTGTAGAGGAGTCCTGTTCTCAATGCTCTCTTCCACTCTTGCTTTGCTTGTTATATTTGTTTTCGCTGTTTCTTGTTATTGTTGTTGTTCCCTTCCTTCGACAATTGTATCAATAACACAAATGGCGAAACGATTTTCGTTTTGTTCCGTGAGCATTAACAGAACACGACAAATTTATTCTAACTCAGGCACCGAGAAGCATTCTTCGAAATTTAAATTATTATTATTATTGTAGTCCAGTTACATAATCTATACAAGTTGTTTGTTTTACATATGTTAGATTTAAATGTTCTATAAGTTTTCATTACTAATTGTAGAGTTATATAATTGTACAATTAACAGTCTTATAAACTGTTTTAAATTTATTATTTTTTTAAAGCTTTGTAATTATGTATAAAATGCTGTTTGTTGTATTTAATGTAAATATTATTAATAAAAAAAAATATATTTATAATTAATATCTGCGTTCAAATGTGACAAGTTTTAAAATGACACCCATTAAATCAATACTCGTTGCTTAACTTTTATATACTGGGAAACGTCAATACGCTATAGATGACATATCTTCATGAAACTTTATAACTTTTATTGTCAATTTCCGGACCGCGAGCCGTTTCCAGTCCTCTATTTCTTTTGACTCTGCTCCAAGATTAAGAGAAAACATAAAAAATCTAGTAGAAAATTATACTTATTATTTTACAAATATTTAATTGAAAATAAAGTTTAATAAATAAATATTAATCAATACAATATCTCACGTGCCTTAATTCAGCTAAAATATATTATTTATATAATAAAATCAAGTGTTTTATCTTGAAAAAAAGAAGATTATTTCTTTGTTTAAATGCTTTTGCTTTCAAAACTAGCGGAAGGCTAATAAAAACGCCTACAAGGAAATAAACTTAATAAAGTGTAATTTGAAACAAATTATATAAAAAGAATAAATGCGAGAGCCTTCAAGGTTTTTTTAAAGTAATAATTTACGTCGTTGAATTTTCATGTATTCATTCTGATCGCAAAGGGAAGTTTTATAATAAAAGTGTTTTTTTATAAATATACTAAACCAAATAAAACATAATTTCATTAATTTTGGAACTTACTTTGCATTTATTTTTACAGTTGCGTTGAAAAATTCTTAAGTCAACATCGAGGTATGAGTTTTAAAATTTCACGTTTTTATTCTTTAATTTAACTTTTTACACTTAAATTACGCACTGCATTATTTCATTAAAGTAAGTTTTTATGAACGTATTCCTATAAATTGAAGCTTGAATTATGTTCAGAACAAAATAAAGTAAATGCTAAAATTGAAATTCTTTTAGAAAATAATAAGCACCTGGAAATTTTAACTGCAAATAAAGATGTAATGGAAGAATGTACATTTAATGCGAAAAGTAATTGATTCCTAGCTATAAAGGTTTCAATTGAAGCTCGAGGAACGGAATACATTTGTTACGAGTACAAATGAAACAAATGAAGAAGAAAAAAAGACTGGTATTTTATAAATATATACGTGTGTATCTATTTTGCCGGAGTCACGACTTAATATTATGATAAAAGTAAAACATGACTAGCGATCCATGAAAATATGAAATGATTCCGGCCCGAAGCTACAAGAACTTATTTTATTTCCACATGCGCATTTCAAATAAATATCTCCACTAGCATTCGTACAATCTCCGAAGAGAGAACAACACGAAACGAAGAAACTGAAAAATGAGCTTCGCAAAACGGCGCCATAATCTTTTTTTTTAAGTAAGCGTAAATAAATTAATCAAAGTCGTGAATTATTATCGGAGACTGATTAATTAGTCAAAGTTCGTGGAAGTTTTCTAATAAACTCCGTAACACGCGAATGCATGCTCATTAATCGCGTTGCCCGAAAAGTCGGCTCTTGATTAAATTCGAAATTGATTGTTTGTTTAATGTATTTATTGCGATGAGACTTCGTCGACGTCTGATTTATTGTTAATTATGCTACTGGAACCGATCTTTGTTTTGACCCAGGGGCTCTCCTTCCATCGGATGGATGGACTATGTGTGGTGCGTGTATGCAATTTCGGAATGCGGTCCAATAATTCATTTGCAATTTTCATATTTAACAGTTTATATCAGTTTTTTTTTGTTGTCTTCTCCTCTTCCGTGGATAAATAAATAATTTACAACGCCTCGGGGATCTCGATTTAATAGCGATCTTCATCAACAACCTTTGATCAATGTTCTCTTGCCTATGAATATAAAACTTGACTGAAAGATGGTTAGGATAGATATAAAATCAACATCATTATTATAGATTTTACCTTGAACGTTACAAATATGTTTTAATAATATTAGTCATTGACCAATAAATAGATTTATCCATATAAAAATATATTGATCAGAATACATATAGATTAGGATTTATACAAAAATCGAGTTTTCTTTTTTTATTATATATACAAAATTAAAAACTAAATCAATAGCTCAGAAAACAAAACTTATAATATTCTATAATATTACAGAAAAAAATGAATAACAATAAGTGACTATTTTTTTCAAAAAGTGTGTTTTTATAAAGGAAATAATATTTATTGGTCAATTCCTAAAACAGGCATATGTTTTCCATATCAAATTTCCATTTAGTACTGGTAAACGTATCAAAGCATCTTGTTTGTTGAAAAATAATTAAGTCTTAATTTTAACATTAGGACGTATTCGTGTTTTATGTCAGAGACGATTATGTTTCCAATTTTTTATGTTTTTAATGAAATAATTAAAATATTTAATTCATTTTTATATTCAAATTCTAGGCTCAAAACCCGGTTTCTTTATTGGATAAACCCGATTTTCGCACTATATAAATGTTATATAAAACCGGTTTTTCAAAATTGGGTATTAAAAACCGAAAACCCCAAATATAGTTGTAATAAGTAACAAGCTTTAATTAGAAAAAGCATTTAATTTTTCATAGTTTATATTAATCACTTTTGGGGAAAAAATATTACAAAATTTTAAGTTTTTACTTTTATTTTATTAATATGTTTATAATAAAATAAAAGTAAAAGTGTAAATATTTGAACAAAAACCACGTATTAAAATAATATTTATATGTTTCTGATTATAACTAGTAAAATAAAAAAATAGAAAATGAAAATATATTTTGTGTATTGATTCTATACAAATATCAATTCTTCAGAAATTTTAATGATTATCTTTATTTAAAAAAATATTATTTTTATCATATAGATTTTATTAATTTACAGAACAAAGCGTAATACACTTCAGTCAGGTGTTCATAAAAAATAGGTTATCAACCCTAAATCAACTGTTCACGTCAATAAATTAATTGACAGATTGACGGTACTCTTGTGTACGATATGAAGTGGTTCATCATTTAATAGGTGACATAAAGATCGAATCGCATGAAACCATTGACCTGTTTCTTATGAGTGTTGTTTTTCATGGTTTTTATTCATACTATAATTTTAAAAATAAAATTATGTTGTAAATTGTTTTATCGACAAATAAAAATCTAACACATTGAATCCCATAGATTTATATATTAATGTCTGGATTACACATAGATGAATAAAGCTGTTTCGAAATGATATAATTGTGTAATAAATTTGCATTCTTAAGAAATAATGTTATATTATTAACATATACATCTTGATTTTTTTTCTAAAAGAAATGAATCAATCTACATATATTTAAATAATAAAATTAACTATTTTAAATTTCAACTTCTACTAAATATATTGTCATAAAAAGAATTTTCTGGATTTTCTTAATACTAATTATTTCTTAAAATTCCAATAAATTTACAACAACCGTATTTATTTAGTTCATAATTACAGTGATTCTTAAAGTTGGGGTCACAAAAAAATATTTGGGGGGTTGCAGAAAATGTTTGAGAAACGCTGAATTATTAGACATAGAGAACCTTTCTTAGGTCTGAAGCTGTCAATCTGTCTCTAAGTCAAGAGCCGGATCAAAGTATTAAAAACAATAAACTGAGATTAAATATACTAAAAGAAGTTGTTACTTTTTATTTTATTTACTTAGAACTTAAATCAAGCAAACAGATACGACTCTTGGACTATCGTTTTCCCATATGTGAGTTAGCAAAATATACAAGTTTTCTATGTATATGTACATTTATTAACATATAATGTAAGTAAATATCAAAAAATATTACATAAAAATGAATATGTTGTACACATTTCATTCATTAGTAACAAACACTTGTTAAAGTTGAATAAGCTGTCAATATAGAATGCATCGTATAGTA
>NW_017095544.1:59838-88778 GCF_001412225.1 Nicrophorus vespilloides
AATAATAGATACATTTAGTAGATATGTAAGTCAGGCTTGAATGGCAAGGAACAGATCAGATAATCAATCTTCTGGATATGAAAACAGCGTATCTCGATCGTTACAAACCACTGAATCCATTTTTAATATACGTACAGATTTTATATTCATATCGCAAATATTGAATACCTATGGAAATCTGATTGACATTCCTACATTCCTATTTCAATGAAAGACAATTTACGTAATGCTATTTAGGAATTTCATTCGCATTAAGTAAATTATATAAATAGAATATAATAATACAATATTTGAAAATTGTATTTATTTACAAATTTATTTTGATACAACCGAAGTCTTTGGAACATTGAGACGATTTATTAGAGTTAGAACAAATTTTAAGTTTACATCGCGAAAATAACTATAGAAATATAGACAAGTTACATAATGCTATTTTAACCATTATTTTTATTACATTTGTAGACAGGTGTATTGAAATATACAATGTTCATATTAGTATTAATGTTGAATAATTTTAGAAATCTGCTTATAATCCGCATTATGCGAGGAATATATTATTATAAAAAAGTTAATAATTCCATCTCAATACTTCTTCAGTAAAATAATATTGATTTATTTAAATGATAAATATTAAACAACACACTTTCACAAAAAACTTAATTGTTAATTTATTACGTTGTATGAATGTTCTTAATTTATTATCAAGAGAAGAAAACTGTTTAAAAAAGGTTGATGTTAGAATGTCGCACAAAAACAGAGTTAATTAGGCTAAAAGATGCTTTTAAGATAATCACACGGAGATAAAAACTTCCTTGCAAATACGCCCGTTTCTTTTGTATATTAGCATCACAGTGGGAGATCATTTATACATATGTATAGGACGATCTCTCTTCTGTTCAGTTCCGGTAAGAAAAATGAGAGGAAGAAACACTCGGAACATTAAATAAAGAAAAAAGAATCTCAGACGGAAAAGAATGGTAATGAATGCATTTGTTATTTATTAGGTGTCTAAAGGCTCTCTTCCTCCATGTCCGCGTCCCTTAGAGAGATTACAAAAGGGACCGACGATCAATGTCACGAACAAAGTTTCCGCTCTTGGCTTTGGTCAAACGTTTCGCGATAAAGACCTTTAACACATACACACACACCTGGAGGGACTCAAAATCCCTCACTAATCCCCGAAATCCTTGCTCGATCACGGAAACCGAAAAGTAAAAATGAAAGCAACAAAACAAAAATAAAAGCGGATCCGAATTATATCAGCGCCGACAGCAGCAAACATACAACATAATAATAACGATAAATACAAATAAAAACACGAAATAAGAGGGGAGTCATGCATCTTAATAGAATCCTTGTTTGTCCTTCCGCCGTGTTTCCTTTTTACGCAGCGACCAAAGTCCCTGCATGTATGCAGGAGCGCGATCCCATCAATCCTCCCCACCCTTCAACCCGTGATTACGCAACTTTCTGACCCCTTTCCGGAGGAGTCAAGAGAGAGAGAGAGAGAAAGATAGTATGCTAATTTAACTTTAAGCTGTTTAAATTTAAATTTTAAAATTGCTTTATGAACGTGAAGTATGGAAGGCTAAGCAAAAAAGAATAAAATTAATAAATAAACAGGGAACGAAAGACTGCTGCTGCTGCGAAATTAGATACATGAGGAAGAAAAGTGGGGCTTAATCCCAAAACAATGCTGCAATTACTTCGTAATTTAAAGCAGATGCAGTGTGCATATTTAGGATGCAAGCTTTCTGCCTTTTAATTCGTTAATTAAATGTTGGGAATACTCGCTGTTAGACATTCCTGACGTTCTATTTGTACAGATGCTTCAGCTTAATCATTCTTAACGCATGCCTCTAACCTAAGCCTTTTCTAATTGATGCAATTTTATTTAGATTCCTTAAGCATTATTTACGTAATCCAATTACTTCAGTTTCTTTCAAACAATAGTCTTTATTGCTGACTTAATCACAGATACTTTAGACTCCACTTTTTCATTAATATAATAATTTCTGAATCAGAATTATCGTCATTGCCCTCTATATATTCGTCAGTAGAGGTATCAGCATCGTCTACCATTACACCAACGATGCAGAGCAAGAACAAACGTGTACAAAAACAACTTGTTTGTACCACAGTCAACACAATAGTGCACCAGTGTTTAGTAATCACTTTGGGTATAGGTTGTTACGTTAAGTGTCATAGATGGGGGAAATAAAATATAATCTTTTCTTATAAAATTGGTGTACTTTGTACTACCGGCGCTAGTAGTTAAATGTTAATACTTGAAATTATTATACACTTTATATTGATGTAAATTATAATAATAATGATATTTCGTAAATTTTTATAACAAACATTGTATTAATAAACACACGATTTTAATCAATTATTTTAGTTTGTATCTAATAATAAAATGTATTGTTTACTAAATATTAGGAAATTCAGTTAATACCTAAAAATATTACATAATAATTATTGATTTAAATTTATTAACATCTATTTAATTAATTGTAATAGTATTTTATACTTTGTTGTAAGAGATACTATTATATTATAAATAAAGGACACAAAGAAAAAGTGTTTTTGTAATGATCAATTAATTAATATTAGAAGTAAATTATACAAATAGAAATTATGACTTAATAATAAAAGAAATAATTTAAATTTTGAAGAATTACCCAGCGAATCCACCAACAAAACTCTATATTATTTTTAATTAAAATTTAATATCAATACTAAAACAATTTATATTTAAATAATGTTTCTTCGAATAGAATTCGTTTGTATATGTAATGTATTTATTATAATTGACTTGTATTAAATTCTTTTAAAATTGATAACTCTAATTAAACAAATTGTTATATACAACACTTAATAATAACTTTTTTAAAGAATAATCAAAGAATTATTGTATTGACAATATATTAGCATTTTACGTGCATGTAAAACTGTGTTTATTACTATAGAATGTGATATCATTACCGTTGTATTACTATAAAAAGAGTCGTCGGAATGGCATGAAAATCAGCACTTACATAACTCATTTTTTGACGTTTAATGAGTTCAGAAAACTGAATAATGCAGGCACTATTTGTACAGTTTATTACTTTAAGTTGTTAAGTATTTACATGCAACCACAATAGACCCCATGCAGTACAGGTTCTTGTAGAATTTACTCAACTTATTCAAATAAGTGTTCGCAGTATTTTTTTGTTGCAAAACGTTCTACAGCATTCAGCATTATGCTCATTAACATATCGCTGTTAACTCTTAATAAAATGTTAGCAAATATATTTTACATTCAGTTTACACTTTCAAATGCATTTTTATTATTATTGTATGTATATAATAAATACTTTCAGGTGTAAATTAAAAGTGAAATATGTTCATAGTCAAGTTGTAATTATTAGTTATTTATTATAATAGAGTAATACCTCGCTTAACTTTACCTTCGATACAACGAAATCCGCAATTTCAAGTCCTATTTAAGATAAAATTGTTTCCCTCTGAAAACGAAGTTTCGTTTAACGAATAAATTTCGGGGAAAATCTAAAATTCGTTAATAGATGTATGTACCAGTATTAGTGACAACTTTATGTTATTTATAATTATAATTTCAGCAAAATTTTGACAAATATTATTGATTCAATTGAAAATTTCTTTATTTAAAAAAATCTGAACTCTAAGTAATAATGTAATATTAAGTCAAATTTTTTGTTCTTATAAAATAGTTAAAACTAACAATAATGAAAGTTACTTGTTTTATTGAGCTTAGTTAATCAAGAAATCATGAAAAACAAATGTGTTAAGTCTTTGTGTTTTATTAATGAAAAGTAGTGCTTTATACTTGTTGATGAAATTCATATGATTATTGTCATCAGAAACATGAGTCCTTACAAAATTCCACAGTTAACATAAATTCAATGATATAAGGTCAAAGATACGCTAGAGCCATAATAAGAATGACGTATAATAAAGGTATATGCAATCGCTGAGCTGTTTATATGTGTTTTGGCGACAGGTTAGGAATTCGTAATTTTCTTATTGCTTTCTGTAAACAACTTTGTTCATGGACACACACACATAACAGAGAACATTTCAATGGGCCTGGCCAATCGAAGCACGGATGTGCTAATTTTATTTGACGCTAATTCACTTCGCATTTTACGTCCACCACAAAACTGCCATTCCGAACGTATGCATTATGCATAAGGACAACGACAATAAAATTTACTTAGCAGGACATTTTTGCGTCGATTCCCAGCATCGATTTATTAAATTTTATATACGAAAAGGATTTGAAACGGCAAACAGATGGAAATGTGAATGGAACGTGTATTTTGTCTTTTGATATTTCTGGGTTGAGGTGAATTTGTGGTAAGGATGCAGGCAGTAATTACGATTAAAAGATTTATTAAAAGACACCCGAAGTAATTGTAGTGCAGTGGTCAACCGTGTGTACCTTAACAGTTATGACGGGCATAAATCAGTGACTTTTATTGAATCGAATCACCATAAATTAGACATTGCCCACCGATGAAAAATGAACGAGTCGAAATTGGGTAAATAAATACGCCGTAATCAACACCTTCTTTTCACGCCGCGACGAAACTAATGGAATATATTATGGGTTTGGTATAAGTAAGGCAATTTATTTCCCTTGAATATCATTAATAATAATCAATGAAATCTAATTGAAAACTGGTAACGAGATTAACCCATTATGGTACGAATATGGACATAAAATGGTAATTACTACCTGAAATTATTTTATATTTTGAAAGTAAACAATTTAATTAATTTATTTATTTTATACATTTTTTGTACAAAAATTATTAAAATCCATTGATTAATAAATTAATATAAACTATATTTTCTAAGGACAACTTTTACATAAAATAAAATACTTTAATGATGTTAATATTTGTATATCTACAAAATTGTACTTCTATTGATCATACTTTCATATTAGATAATCAATAAATAAGTTCGTTGGGACATTTCTTAATATAAAAAATCTTTAATTTAATTCTAATAAATGTATAATAAGAAATAGTTAAATGTTTTGAAGTATTATTTAAATTAATTTAAAAAAATCGTATTTCAATATTATTAATTTTGTAGAATTTGAGGAAAAAAGTGTATTCTATTTTTATATTAATAAAAATAATGTTTGTGGGAGAAGTGTGGGTTTTATGTACAAAATATATCGATTTAGTTACATACTGAGTTGTTATATAAATGCATTAAAGCTGTCACATATGTAAATTTTATTTATCTTTTAAATTGATTTCGCACTTTTTAAAGTTTCTATAACAATATATTATAACCTGTCATTCTGTTATGATGAAAAAACTACTTTGAAAGACAGATAAAAGCAAATTATATATTTTTTTATTTACAACTAATAAGTTACAAAAATAACTAATATTTTTTTTTACTTATAAAAAGTGTGCCAAAGATTTGAATTGAACTTTGTGCAGTAATTGTGTCAAATTGTTAATTTTGGGACACACTTTATAAAATATAAAGTAATTATATATATTTTGTCTCTTCAATAATTTTTGTATGAAATATTTTCGATTTCAAGTTCTTTGGGAAGGGTTTAATCTAACTCAAGAATTGCGTAAGAAATGGAAAATAAGTAAAGTATATAACATAATCCATATAAGCAAAATATATGTATGAAGTGATTCATATTAGAACAGAGTGAAAAAGCTTCAGCCCAAGAGACTGTTATGTTATGTTATTCAATGAAATTATTATACATTCCAAAGTATAATTTAGAAAATGTTCAAATGTATCCTGTAAATAAAATTTACAATTATGTAAGTTATGAGTTGATTAATTAAACAGCGTGGTCTACTTTCAGGTCCAATTTTGCGTTATTTAATTATAAAGTAGGTTAAAGAAATTATGATGATATGCATCATTTTCCAGAGCAAGTTCAACGACCGTGAGCCACTGTTCATTGTTCCAAAACCACAAACAGCGTAAAGGAATGATCTAAGCAAATGCAGTATTGCTATTATTCGACTTAGTAAATCACTTCGATCGGCGTTCGGAAGACGTAATAAATATGCAGAACTGCACGGTCTTCGGGTATGAAAAAAAATGCATGCAGATTGCAAAGCCGTCATCCAACTTTGTTGCATCGCTTCGAAGTTGCAATATATTAAACGACGATGAGTTATTAATATTAATATTAAAAATAATAAATCATATTTAGGATTAAATTCCCACTTATTATTGCCGACTCTCTTTATGCATTCAGTATATTTTTTTTAATACTCGTCTGGTCATTCTTTTTCGTTGTTGTTGTTCATTTCGCTCATTTTCCCATTTGGTCGGTTCGCGTTCCGAGTGGGCTTAATCCTTAAAATATGGCAATACACAATATAAATTTTCCGGTTGCTGTCCAATTTTATCCCGGCCTCAGCAAATTGGGAATTTATGCACACGGCCACCCACTATTGCACCCAATCAATATGGAATATAATTTTGCAACGTTTTCTCTTCATCGTCATACATTTCATAAATATACCAAAATTATACAAAATTAGTTTAAATTAGTTTAAAAACAGTATGTAAGAATTAACTAAAAGTAAGCGACAAATGTCACTTCAAAATGTAGGTACATAATTTGGCAACCAAAAATTCAATATTCAGCGTTGGTCCAATCAAAGCAACTGGTTTCCTAGGATGAACCACTAGCTTAATTACAGTTTTCTTTAAGTATAATTTCTGCAAAACTCTTTAGTCAATGTTAGCTAAATAAGTATAATTTATAAAAATATAATTACATTTTTATTGATTACGTTTAGACAGATTTAGGAGACAATAACTACTCAGACAATCTGTTATATAAAGTTGTCATTAGTCAAGTTAAAGTAGTGGTCCAATCTAGGCGCTGATTCATCCTTCCATATATACAGATAAGTTCGATATTTTTCGTTTTCCAATCGAAAAAAGCTGAGCTTATTTAATTTTATTTCATCCTTGATTTTAGTATTCAGGTCAGGACGGCTTTCGTCTGCAAAGCTCGATCGTGCATTTCTTCTTTATTAAATTAGTGTGTCTCGTGTCTTAAATGCTGATAATCCATTTGGATTTGCTGCGAGACGTGTTCCACATTAAATCCGATGATAAATAAAATTCTCACCGTTGCTGCTTCTGCTTGCCTCCGCAAGAGAAATAAACTCAATTGGAAATTAGCATTTTTATTCGGTTTCTGCTTTAGTTTCTCTTTTTCGTCCCTTATTTGCTTCATTTCAACTGCGAAACACTGCTCCACCCGGCACGTAATAAAATAGGGGGTGAAGGCACTCGGATTAATAAATTTCATTTTCAAGAGAACGTACAATTTATAAAGAACGTGCTATTTATACTTGAATTTAACGAAAATACAATATACGTTGTTACTATATTTTCCGAAAAACTATACATCAACTATATTGGGTTATCAGTTAATGAATAGTTCGGACAACGTACACTTTCGTGAAAACAAATTTATGTACGGATAGTAAATACATTAACCATTTGCATTACTTTTGTGAACGAACGCTAGTGGCATTGAAGTTTTAGTCTACTCTTAAATCTAATTGTTCTTTTACCAATTACGAGCAATTTGGGTAGAGAACATCGTATGAGCGATTTAGTTCGTTAACCGAATACTCACTATTTTTTTACATATTTTACTCTACTAGAATGAGATTTAAATTTAGCGTGCAAAAATATTATACAGTAAAATAAACAATATAATTTAATTAAATTATAAAAAAATATGTTGTATTCAATTGATAATAAATAAATTGTTTGAATCAAATATTTAAATTAATTTAATTTAAAACTAACGAAATTGAATGCTTTATACAAAAATATATTTGTATAACATAACTCAATTATTAATGTATAAATTAATCAGAGTATTGAATGCGTAGGATATTCAACAATCAATATGAATTGAGTGCTTTTTTTTAATGCATTTCCAAAATTACCATTTCAAGAAACTGGCCAATTTGCATTTGCCATCCATTGAGAAAGCTCATAAATATTTAATTAATAATAGACTCCAATCAATAACAGTTACAAATTATTGTCTTCACGCTGCATACTATTACGTTCTTCAAAAACATAACGCCGTTCTTTGATGTTCGAACAAAGTTACGATTTTCTAAAAAAAAATATTAGCTGCGTTCAGGTCAAATACCTTTGAATGCATGCAATAATTCCAGGTTATAAATATCGTGATAACCGATAAATGTTTGTTTATTCGTTTCAGCGCGATTTGAATATTTAAATTGTCTTCGGTCTAGTCTTAATATGTGCAAATTGAGATCTTCCCGATTAGGGCGATGATTTAGAGATAAAACCGTGTTATGTTTCCACATGGAAATCGACTATGATAAATAAATTTCGTGGAACGGGAGGAACACACAGAGACGGAGGGCAGAAAAATGAAAAAAAAAGAAGATATAAGAAACGAAGAGGAGGTGAATGTAATGGATGGTTTCGTGCACGGTAGGCGGATAAATAATAACCTTCTTTGAATATATAAAACGGTGAAGGCGCGCCGCCCTCCGCACTATTCCCCTTTGGAAATGATCGAACTCTTTGTTTCTTCTAAGGTCGTTTCCTTTTCGATTAAGAAAATTGGATGTTTAAGGGAAAAGGCCGGAAGTTAAGCCGGAAGGGCTAGCATCACGTCCCGCGCGGAAGATTCAATCCAAAGCTAGGATAGTTTTGTAACTCATTAGGTGTCAGACCGAAAATGGTCGACCTTTCAACCGGAGGAAATCGCAGACATTTCCCTTGCGGTCGTTGGCCAACTTAAACATTTGCACTGCAAACACAATTTGATAGTAGCATTTCGCTTCAGCAAACTCTTCGGACCAAGCAGATCCTAAAACTGAAAAGGAAGTAAAACCTAATCACCACCCAACTTGACCGTCTCTTTATCATCAACTACATCTAATATTAAAAGAGAAACAGACTTTGTTAAACAAACATGGTTTCAAATAATTAATCTAAATTCTTTGTTGACTCAAATACTTTCAGTAACTTCAAATTTGATGTTATATTAACATTTTTAATTAATTAACTTTTATTTATTAATTAGTATTCATTAATTGACATTTTAATGTAATAACCGGTTTTTTTAAATTGCAAATTTAACCAAATTACCAGTTTAATAAATAACCTGGCCAAAACTGCCTAACGACATCCAATGATTGCTCAATGAAATATCGTGTTCTCTAAATCACATTGTCCATTTAATGTATAATGCGAGAGTGTGAAATGTCGCATTCAACGCGTGCATATTTAATGGCATCGTTAATTAATCAAATACTTTGCAGCCAATTAAATCCTCGCGCGCGAATTACACTCCATTTACAACTATTCAGATTAACGTTGCTTCTGCTCCCTCGGCTCCACATCCACCTACCTACCTCTTCACCTCAACACTGTTCATTAGCTTTGTTTCCAGGTATTCCAATACTCATTTAAACCATAGAAAATTTGTTCGCAACAAGGAAAATTCATGTTATGAATGGTTTGGAAATAAATAATTTTGAAACTGGGTGTACACAAATTATTTAATAATTGTATCATGATGACAAAAGCATTAAAAATATACGAATATATCAAATTTGTATAAATATTAAACAAATATTTGTTCTTATATTAATTTTTGAAGAATATAATAAAATATACTTGAATAAATCCAAATAGATTACCTGTTTACTTTTAGAAGAATATTCATATAAATTTCTTGAAAAATAATATGAATTTAGAATGTTCAATTTGTTTCTTGTTCTAGAAGCTAATTTTAGATATACATAATAATTTATATTTCTCATATTCGCATAATTTTCATCCGTTTTATTATAAAACGAGAATATTTTTGCTTGAAATTAATTTCTTGTCAATATGAAAATTATACATATGTTTTAAAAACGGAGCAATAAATAAAATTAAGAAGTATTAGTAAATAATTGAAATGAAATTGTAATTAATTTTCATGATTTTACCAATTTTTTTTTATGAAATAAAGATTTTTTTAAACAAATTGCATTTAATCCATATAAATTTTGCTATAAGCATTAGCTGCTCGCACATGAAACGCGACCATTAGCCAAATCCATTAATGGGCATCAATCCATTAGTATGAAAAGTTAAAAGTCTAATTAATAACATTACACAGTCTGATTATTTATTTACCTCAACAGATTCACGTATTCCAATCCAACATTTATATTTATATATATATTTCATTTGAATGTTCAGCATATGTTTCCATTTCTAGATGCATTATTAATATTATCAAACAGATAGGCATTCGCTTTTAATTTTATTCCGCATCGGTGGATGCATTTCAACGGGAAAACGAATAAATTGTTTATAGTTTGTTTTGAGATTATGTTATTAATGGTTCTCGCTGTTGTTGAATTTGTCCGAACGCAAATGGATGGGCACAGCCATTAATAAAATGATTTTATTTATTTTCGTTCATCGGGATTAAAACCTACACATCGAAATAATGCGCTTGAATAAATACATTTTCAATGTTTGGGTTTACTATTAAAATCAGGTCAATTATATAATAATGTTTCATTTATATCCGCACCGATATTTCACGTTTAATAATTACATATAATGTAATGTTTCCAAATTATCCTTAAAATACAAATGAATTCTATTAATTTATTCTCAACAAAACTAAACATTAATACAGAAATACCACGCATAGTACGTCATAGATCAGTGAAAAATAGAAATAGATTCTAAAACTTTATTCTAAAATTATTTTGTATTCATATACAGTACGACCTCGTTTAGCGCTTTAGATGCGTAACTAAAGATAGAGCGCTAAACGAAACAGCGTTATAGAAGGTCATTCCCTAGTTGCTATTTAACACATAGCAACTAGGGAACAGGAACACGCTACCAAAAATGAACAAATTTTACTTTAATACAACTTATTTATAGTAATTTGCATTATAATATACGTTTTATGTAACACAAACATTTGTACACAGAAATATTAAGTTTATTTTTGTGATGAAAGTCCTGAAGTTCTGAAATTTTTGATTTTTTAGCTATAAAATCGTCTAGATTCATTTCTTTTTCTTTCATTAAGCAAATGTTGGTAGCAAACGATCACACTCAAAATTCCTCTTCTAGCTTTTGCACTCCTGTCAAAATTTGGATCATTCGATTTCGGTTAACGTTTCTAAACTTTTTTTAAGAAAACCTGTAGAAAGTTATTTTGGTTCATCGTCTTCAGAATCACTATTTTCACGTTCTTCAATTCCTTGTTCTGCCAGTTCTTGAAAGTCGGCGTTTGTAATGCCCTCACCAGAAATCTGCAGTATTGCCTTAATATCCTGCTCATCTACATCTCAAACAAGCATAAATTCTGTGGAAGCAAAGCGCTACGAGTTCAGGAATAATCGTATTATATACGAATCAATTAAATGCCGTGATAATTTTAATCCGGGTAAATTTTGAACTTTTTAAGGTTTCCAGCAAATCAGCGTTAATGGAGGTAGCGCTAAACGAGGTCTTACTGTATTATCTTTTTTATTTAGACAGTCAAGTTACAAAGTCCTCGATTAGTCCGGTGTCAAAAAGTTAGAGTAAGTATACAGGCAGTCCTCGACTTACGCGATGCCCCAACTCTTTCGTCTTTAGTCTAAAAATAAATGTCTTTCTTGGTATGTCCAATTAATCGCCTAAGTCAAGGACTTACTGTAATTATATACAGAAAGCAAGTCAACATGTTTTTTTCTACTGCGATTAAAATGTATACCTCTTTCAGTTATCAAAAATTGTTTTAATCTAATTACCAAGTATAAAATATTAAAGTGAAAACTAAAGGGAAAATAGTAAAAGTAACACTACAATAATTTTTCAATATGTTGAGGTGAAAAACCTGTATCTTGTGGGAATCAATTTTGCGATTAGAGGTGAATAAATATATGGGTTTTGCAAATACATATTTTAATGTTATACAAATGTAAATGCGATGTTACTCGGCGATTTTAAGTGAGTAATGAAAACGATTGAAATATTATTGATAGGATGGCCCGATAAGATGGGAGTGTTAATTTAATGGGCTCCCTGTTTTGAGCGTCCCGAGTAAATGATCGAAACCCCATGCATAATGCATAAGGATAATAACAATAAAATGCAATTTATATGGTCTGTAGAGGTAGGATACGGGAGCAAAGACGGTGCCAATTTATAAAAGTAAATATGCGAAGCCGTTTGATGCTGTTCTATAAATAATTCGGCGCATCTCCAAGTGTTTCACTTTCTTAATACAATTATCAACCAATCTTCACCAAAGGAAATTTGGAGAGATTGAAAGGTATAAAATAGTAGAAAATGAATGAAATTTATGAAGAAAAGTATGAATTATTTATAGTTTAAATATAAATAATAATAACATGTTTTTATTTTTATTTACTTTGTAATATGTTTCATAATGATGATAATATAATTATAGCATAAAGAGTAACAAACACTATAACATAAAATGTAATATTTTATAATAATTTGAAACATCTACATTTCTTCAACAAAAATAATAAAAAATATATAATTGTTCAAAACTTTACAATAGTTGATAAAAGTGAGATATTAAAAATGTTAGTGAAAGAAGGAGAAAAAGGTAAAAGTTAAGCAGTTTATTTATTTGAAGAATTTATGAAAAGGATTATTGGGGTGTCGTATTTTGTGAGGAAGCTCAGAGTTGATCGTTCGGATATAGAAAGACTTTAAAGAATGGGGTTTCGTGAATGGGAGAAGATGAGCAAGCCAAATTCAAGGATGGGATTTATAAATAAGTGTAGTGGAAACGATTGATTATGTAAGATTTTGGGAATCGGAATTGGTAGGATCAGGATTTCGTTTTGGATTTTAAATGTGAATTGAAAAAAAGAATATATAAGATGGATTAGGATATATGATAAAGTGATAGAAATAAATTTGTTGGTTTAAGGGTTTAATAGTTTCATTATAGAAAGTTTTATTTTGTAGCAGAAATTTGTAGATTTTAGATGTTCTCAAATAGCATTTATTCATATACTATTTGTATTGGGTTGGTTCATAATTATGAGACGCTTTTTAAACAACATTTATTAAGAAAAAAAGTAGCACTATCTACTTCAATAACTGCTTCCCATTTGCTTGGAACGGAATTCAAATTATTTGAGTTTGTACACTGTCACCGAACTTCAAAATAACCAACAATTACCAAATGCACATTATTGCGGTGTGTATACTAGTTGGTAAGCCTGAGACATATATGTATGACTTATGTCATAATATAGAATCTAAACTATGTCAGAGTGTAAAGTTTAATCTTTAGACACAGCAACATGAACGAATGACGAAAACTGACAAAATTGTGCAATATACAGGGTAAATGAGATACAGAGAGGATTAAAGAAGAAGAAAATCATAAATAAATAAAAACTACTTTAAAAACTTCCATAGATGAGTGATATAACATATAAATATATTTTATTTTATTTGTTTTTTTGTTAGTTTAGTACCTTTATTATAAAAATATTTCGTTATCTTAATATAATATAACCTCTTCTCGTCATAGGCAAGATTGAAATATATGAGAGAAAGAAAGACAAATGATGTAAATTTCAAATATGAACAACATATTTTATTCCTACGCAATTCAAAATAAAAAAGCGACTGGAAAAATGAAAATAACTGAAATTGCGAATTCCACGAATTCCTGTCCATTCGGATAGAACGGAATTCCGTGCATATGTGACGTGCCATAGCTCACAAATACACGCACGGAGCATCATCATATGCACAGTTTGATTTCATGCCAGTTTATTTCTACTGTTTTTTTTTGCGTGTACTTCTCGCTCCGTCCATTGATGTTATGGTTGTTGATATTTTCATTTTGCCATATAAATCTAATATCCCAAAAAAGGGGATGCGTTCGGATAATAAAACTACTTTGTCAGCGGCAAAGAGAACCCACTTGATTTATGGATTCCATGCTGGGTTTAAGTGCGAACACCTACCAGTTACAAATTGCCAAGCCAAGAACAAGAATCCCAGTCACTACTCTCTACGCTCAACCCAACTCGCAATAAACGAAATAAATAAAATACGAATACAAATCTAATCCTTAATTTTATTTTCAACAAATCTTCTTAATTTTGAATAACTTAATATACTTAATCTTACATAAATAAGTACTTCCTGTCATTAATTTTATTTACTTTTAACTTTAAGAATACTGAAAGGTAGTTTAAACTCATTAAATATCAACTACAACAGGAACTTAATTTCTGGGATTGGGGTTGACCGGAGGATAAATCATAACTCATTTATTTCGCCGATATCGGTTTCGGATTATGTAACGGGGCTCAAAATGAAAGCACAATAAGTACATAAATTACGTGTCCATTGTTCTTCGCGGAGTGGAAGCATTTTAAAAAGAGCGTTGGAGCGAAGAAGTAAACAATTTCGATTCCGGGATGGAAAAGTGCCGACGAATTATGGGCATTCCCATTCGAAGATTAACATAACGTAAGTACGATAAGTGCATTTCGTAAATGATATTACATCGCACTTAAGAAATTGAGGAAAAGAAGGTTTGCGAATTTTAGTTCAGATTGTTGGAATCATTTAAATTTCAGGAATGATTGTTACAAGTTAAAGGTCCGATGTTACTTGGGTTAAATACTATAGCTCATTAAAAATAAACTGGTATAAGACGTTATTTATGAAATATAGCAGATGTAAAAATATTGGTATTTAATTTAATTAAAAAGAACATTTCAGAGATAATCAAATTAAAAATATATTTCTTGAAATGTTTACTCCTGAATTTTTTACTACTTTTAAGGGAAATGAAAATGTTAATTGAAATTAATTAAATCGAATTAAAAACATAATTTAAATAAAATTATAAAGATGCCACTGCCAGAAATTATCTTGAAAATCTTTATTTTATGAATATGATTTAGTATAGTAATCAAATTTTGTTAAACTGTAATTACACACATAAATTATCTTTAATTGTAAATATATAAATAACAAAAGGAATTAAATAGGAAACATATAAATAACAAAAAATAACTAGACCTCGCATAGTCCGGCTTCGATCAGTCCGAGTTTGCAATTTTCTTTGAGAAAAATAAAAATAGAATCTAAAAATATTTTTTTTTATATATGCGCCTTTTTGTTCGGTTTATTTTATGTATATATTTAGTTCCTATATTAGTCCGGTTTCAAATAGTTCGGGATATTGGAGGAACTGATGAGGTATCTTCCCAACTCTGTCAAGTATTTAATGTATTACTTAACACAATAATATTTATAAATTTGTAAGATTTAACAATTCATATCTTTTTAATGTGTCTCTTGATAAAACAAATATCTGATATTTATAGTGTTTGGACTTTGAAAAGCGATACAAAAATGCGCTCGAAGTGGCACGTATTTATTTTCTTGCAGAAGTTGTAATTAATTACAAGCCATTAACCTTGAGTGAACGTAATCATCGACTTAATTTAAAGCTTAAGATAAATTTCGAGTTGTAAACAGTTCGGTTCAAAGACACGGATCGGATAAGTTTATTTAGAATGATGCGTCTTCGTCCTCTTCCTTTTTTTTCCATCATCCTTCAGTTGGCGATTGGCTTAAAGGTCATTGGAATATTCAAATTGTTAGCCGGTGCAGCGGCACATGTATTATTCAAGCGAAACTTATGAATGTTAAAACGAATTCGGGAAGTGGATGATGATAATAATAATAGGAGACTGCACTATGTGCATGTGAACTAATCCTGACGGAATCGTATCATCTATATATTTGTTTTATTCTTTTCTTTTTCTGGATGGATGGAAGGAATATGAACGAAACGTGATGGTAATTTACGAGGGCGAAGGCTTTACGAATAACAAATAATTTTGTGTAGTCCGGTCTGTTTGCATACTGGAACGTATGTATAAAATATAAAATTGTTGTGCTTATCGCACTGGGGGCTACAAACAAGGCATTCGTGTCCTGTTTGCAGTTAGTATATGTCATGTAAACAATGTCATCGATGTTTTATTACGTTTTCATAAGATCGTGACTCAAATACTGTTGCATTGCGGTTGGTCAGGTTCAGTTCTAGCATTATTTTTACTTCTTGTTCCTACCTCTTTCTCTTTCTTTCTTTCCTTTTTTATTATTTCTTTCCTTTATTTTATTCCTCTGCGACGTCCACTTTTCCTTTGACCCAGACATTTCTCTAAATAAAGACTCATTCCATAATCTATTCGGAAATAATAGCTTAATAAACATATTACGACCCTAAGTCATGGACATGCACTTTTCCTAATATATTTTTTTATTTCTACGCTATTAAATTTCCAATTCTATTACTACAACACTTAACGAATCCCAACATAACTAAAATTAATTCTTTAAGGAAAAATTTAATCATCAATTTTAACTCCATTTTGACGTTGATTTATTATTTATTAAAATTTACCAGAAATCGCACTTTTTTTTTCATATCCACTACAACTAATTATAAGTTATTATACTTCTAATTATTTAAATTATGTAAGGAACAATTTGAATCATCTAATTTTGTAAAATATTTGTAACTTGAAATTAAATTATATCTTTTACTACGAATATTTCTTAATCCCAACAATAAATGTTTGCAAAAATAATAAAAACAAATGAATTCAATATACATGAAATAAATATTTTGTTTCGTAAAATTTATTATATAAAAGAAATTAAGCATATTTATATTACTAGATAATTTTTAAAACTATAGATAATAGAACATAAGATTTTATATTTGTACCTCTAGTGTTAAAAATAGTGTTTGTAGTGTTTTATTTTAAAAACAAATTCTTCTACAGTTGTATTTATAATGAAAAATTTTAAAGATTTTATTTACTGAATGAAAAATATGAAATTTTTAATTGTACTCATTTTGTACATTTTAAATACTTCTATTGCCGAAAAATATTATATAATCATTACTTTCTCAATAAATTATTAATTTGTACGTTATTTAAATACGAATTGTACATGAAATGAATCGCACGATTTTAGCTTGAACGTAATTAATTGCTGAAAGGAAGAATTTAAATCATCTATTTCATCACCGAGTTCCGAGTTGGTAGCTGAAAAAGTTTTAATTACAGTTACAAAGAGATACTCGTGAGATGCCGAGTGCGTATTAAGGGCCATTAATATTCGTGATAAGAATGTGGGTAACACAGAATTCGTATTAAAGGAATTAATCCGAACGAAGGAGGCCGGAGATATCATCTCGACGATCCATTAGTCAAAATACTTTGTTGACATGTGATTATCGTTATTATGATGATGATTATTATTATTATTTCTACTAGTATCGCATCATTTATATGCGTGCATGTGGTATTGCCGATGTCCTTTGTCCATTGTGGCATGCCATGACTTATTATCAAGATTACAAATTTAATGATTTATCTGCTCTCTAACTGACTGAAAATAAGGAATGACATTATTATAAAACAAAAATTAGAAGAAAGAAAAACGTGTGTCGGAGAGAGGAATAAACTTCAGGTTTAATGAATTCTACGTTTGGTTATAATAAAAAAAAAAGTACAGAATTTTTAATTAAGATTACTTTCATAAAACACGTTGCTATTGCAAATGAAATCGTAAAAGTGTGCAATGGAAGAGTGACATAAAAATTGTTATATGTGCTAGAAATAAATTAATAATTCTGTTTATGTAAACAAAACAAATTATAATTCTGAAGCATTTTTGTATCCAAACATTTCAAATACTTAATTTAAAATATTTCTGAATATAAATTAAAATAGTTGATTTTAGAGAAATTCTAAAATTGATAGATTTTCTGAATTATTTATTTTGTATTTATATTAAATGACAATAAATATAACTTTATTTCAAAGAACACAAACATTCGTTGTGTTTTTTTCTTTTTATATTATGTATATTTTTATGAATATTGTAAATTTTCTAAATCAAATATTATAAAAAATATGTATAAAACAGAAAAATGTAGAAATTATATAAGTAAATTAACTTTATCAATAATTATGTGCATCTACCAAGAATGTAATGTAATAAGTAAAAATCCTTAGATTCATCGATTTAAGAAATAAATTAATGTCATACTTTGACTTTTATTTTTCATTGTTTATTGCGAAGTTATATAACTACAAACTTTAAGTTTATATGTAGATTTTAATACACATATGTTGAATAAGTAGCATTTGGCTTTGAGCCAGAAGCCGAGCGTCGATGTACTTTATGTTTGCACCATTCTCGAAATTAAATTCAGTAAATTTTGTAAAATTATTAAAATGAAAATACATTATGAAGATCAAAATTATTACATTTTTATAGTCTATCTCTTATAATTGGTAAATTTACATTAAATTATACAAAAATATGTGATTTTGTTATTTAAAAATCTAATATAAAATTTTATTGATTATTTATTATTATTAAATAATAATAGAAGTTGAGGTTAATTACTTTTATTGCAATTATTAAATGAAACTAAATAAACTGTAATATTTGTATATAATATTGAATATAAAATACTAACATAAAAGTTGAAATATGATGAACTATATATTGATTTTGCTATTTAAATTGACTAGTATTTGATATTTGCAGAGGGATATAAACGAGAACGAAAATTATTTTAATTAAGATGGGGGTGGATGATTGAAGTAATTTCGCATCGTAGTTTCGGCACGGGGTTTGGTAATAAGCGGGAGATAATCGCAGCCAATATTGTTGGATCGCTGTTATTGTGAGTGGAGACGTGTGCGGGGATAGAGGTTTCGGTCCCCCGAGGGCCCTGATATTAAGGGGGTTGTTTCCAGTGGACTTCCAGAGTGGCACTCTGCAAGTATACACATACAATCGCATAAAGGGAGAGATGGGCAAATGGGGAAAAACGGAAGGAGGAATCGAGAAGGAGGTAAAATCCCCTTGACCAGTCAGCAGCAGCACCCCGAGGGCCCCAGGGGTCTCGTCTGCAACATCCACTGTTTGGTTACGCCCTATTGCCCTCACGGCCTGACCCGCTTTAAATTGCAATATAAAACGGGATTCTCAACTCGGAGAAGTTGTTCCGGTTAACTTTTGTAGTTTGTATACACACTTCGACAGCCAAAAAATAAAATTGTCGACGAAACAGCAACAACAACAAAACGAATGAAACAGAGAAAAGCCGCAACAACCGCAACACTTTTATTACGGAACGGGGAGCGAATCTCCTCACCTCACCTAATATCCTTGCAAACGTTTTATTTCCTTTCCTCTTATTTTTACGTTGCTTTGCTTTATTTTCCCGGATCTAATTCCGCCCCTCCGCTTTATGGACATCTTTCCGTCGCCTCGATGTCTAGCCGCTGGGGGTGGATGGGTTATGGCAGGAAGTTATGACTCGTCGTACGGGAAAAGAAGATTAGGCAGAGGACGATTGTATCAATAAACTGTAAAATATTTCCGAATCCGGGCGAGATTTCGACGTGCCGGGATTACGTAAACGCCGAAGAACAAGCAGTCAAAATAAGAAATATGAAGTGAATGTGAATGTGAATTTTCGTGGGGGGAGAACGAAATATTTCGCAACGAGGGAGCAGAACGAATGAGGGAGGGAAAGAGAGTGAGACGCAGAGAGTTGTTCTGATGCGAGGGTGAAATTCGTAATAAAATTTGATCCTTGGGAAATCTCCAGGGCGTAAAACCAATGCAAACTTGTTATAAGCTTTTATCATAATCCAATTGAAAATAAAGATAATGCGCGGTCGAGGTTCTGAATTTCAAATGCAAAGTCAGAACCTGATGGAATTACAAATCATAACTTCAAGAATAAACCTATGTTATTGATATTACTAATGAAACTTTATTATATTTCTATAATTGTATAATAAAATCCTAACCTACTATATTCATAAGATTCTAAATAATATTTCTATATTTGTTATGTATTTCATTGAGGTCTTCTCAATAATAATATTATTTAAAAAAAAATGTGAATAATAAAATTCTAAATCTAAACTGACAATTCTTTGTTTTATTCAAGGAAATAAGTATTTGTTGACTTCAGCTTTCATTAAAAATATTAATGATAATCCTCTAGTGATTAATAGGTTTTATACAACTAAATTTTCCAAGTGACAGCACATTAAAAAGGAAAAATCTTTTTGTAACTTAAAAATGTAAGTTTTAAATCATAATAAATGATCTATTATAGAGAATTTAAAACATCTTTAGTTTATTCTCCATTAATTAATTCCGATGCCACAGACTTCCTGTCTTTCAAAGAATTTAAGTAACTAAAATACGCATACTAATCACAAACTATGATTTATTGATTATTAGTATAATTTAATAGCCTTCATAAGCATATTACTGTAAAGAGCCTCAGGTCATATCAATATTAAACAACATCAGAGAATATCAAATTATTAAATTTGACTGTTCGTTGTTGTGAATTGAATATTTGAAAATATAATTCGTTCTGCGCGAAATAATACAATTTGGAAAGCTGACGATAAAAAAGATGCAATAAAACAAACGCAACTTGGATCTGGGAAAACATTGTTGCAGTTGCAATAAATCTAAGTGGAAAGTGTCACGAAATCTCCGAGTGTTTCGAATTGGGATGCTCCGAGTCTCCCGAGAGACCAACAAAGAGCGAGGCGAGGAAACTTTCAACAGCTTCACTAAAATCCGTACATGTGTTTTTAGACGAAAAAAAAAAAGAAATGAAGAAGTAAACAAGACGAATTCCTTGCGGATTATTAATTGGGGTGTCTTGTACTACACGTGTTTTTCCTACCTAAAAATTGATAGCAATTTAGGTGGAAAAAAAAGGTGGTTACCATGTGGTTGAGCTTTAATCTTTCTTTTTTCCTTCTTCTTTTGTCGGGACTGTTTGATTGACAAGGCAACTAATGTGCTTTCGACTGGACAAATATGGACGTAGCCTTTTATGACCCCCCCTCGAGAAATAAATATTTCAATAAATGTAACGCCTTTCCAACCAGCTTTTATCACAATAAAACGCTCATGCATCGCACCGTGACAATAAAATTATTCGTAACACATTCCACTCTCTCACCTTTCACCAAACATGAGCAACTGGAAAAACGTGCGAAATCTCTTTCCAAAAATCTTTTAATAACTAATAAACTCGTGGCTCTGATCAAATGAGACACGTGTCTCAAGTAGGTATATAAAAAAAGAAGAATGGATAGAAAGAAGCATGTAGGTAGAATTCGTTACAGTCTGGAATTTACATGAGGTTTTAGAACCCGGCTCGTCCCGTTCCGTCTCTCTCTCACTCACTCTCTTCTTACTTCTTCCATTGCGTGCGTTCAGATAGGAGATGTGTCTGTTAGATGTATATCAAAATGAAATGCAGTAGGTGCATTATGGAAACGTAGGTTTCAATGTCACGTAGGTGCCCATAAACTTGTTACTTCTTAATTTTACGGCCCCGAAAAGAAAGAATAAGGATATCGGATCGCTCCAAATGCATTCCTAATCGCATGCAAATTGTCTCAATCGCATCGCATTCTTTCACCAAAACGAGATGAATCCGCCTTTTGTTCTTTAGCCACGCATTTCATCTCCAAAATTTCTCAATCGTGTTATTTTATTGATCTAGTCTACATTCCATAAAACAAAATTCCCATAGCATTTCATTTCAGTTCTCAAATTATTTCAAAATCAATAAAAAAAACAATTAATTTATAATTTTGAACATCATAATTAGTTTTTACCTGAAGTAATGCATGATTATGTAACACAGAAAATATATATTAATCAAATCCAAAGAGTATTGTTGTTTATAATTACACTTGATTATACAAACAAATTAGGAATAGAAATACAATCTTCACACATTGTAAAAAATATTTCTTAGCAATGTAAAGTTTATATTTCAATACAACCAAATGATTGGATTCAAACTACAATCTTTTCCTTTTATAGAGAACTTCGTTAAGTCAATTTATTTAGTGATTTCCTTATTTGTCAGCAATGAACATGAATACTCAATTATAATTAATGAGTTTCATACCATTAAGGACACTGAACAAAGGAGAGAAATTAGTAATTATTAAAAGAAGCAATCAATAACTTTGATGACTAATAAATTTATTTATTTATATTCTTAATTATACTGTTTGTGTAAACTAGATTAATACAAGGTTTCAATTCCAGTATATTGCAAAATGCATAAGTTTGTATAATAATAACTTACTTTCTTTATAAATAAAGAAATTTGAAGAATTTTAATATTTTTTATTTATTTAATTATAATTGATAATTTAATTGAAGAAAACTAAAATTAAATTCATAATACTTTTGTAATTCTATATTCTCTTTTTTCAATGATTAAACAATCAGGTGCTTCTTAAAATAGTATTAATCACTTGGTTTCATCTGAAGCGAGCTTCGAATCTCGTTTTGCTCCTTCCTAAAAGGTGTTGATAATCCACTTAATTCATTACGCGTCTCCGATGCTCTTAAAAGTTGTTGTTGCTGTTGTTGTTTTCCTTCACTGTTTTTTTTGTGTCCTTCCATTTCATGGTGTCGAGTTTAATTGTCCCAGATTAGGAATGAAATATGAACCGAAACCACATGTTCGTAGTGGGTCTTCCTCTCCAATTGCAGAGCACACACAAATTTATTAGTGCCCATAAATAACTCAATTAAAAATATATATCATTCGCGTGATAAAAAGGCCTTAATCGCAGCACCATTCATTACGCAAGAGAACGACTCACTTATCAAGCTGTATTCATTTAACTTCTTAACTATTTCTCCCCTTTCAATTTAAGGGAATGTACTACTATCATCATATTGGAATATTGCAGAGTGTCTGGAAAGATTAAGATTAAATAATGGTCTTCGGTAGTTGGACGGGTTAAAAACGCAACCGCATTGTGTATTATGTATGTATAAAATAAATGCCTTCCCATTTACATACAATGCGAAACAGAAGTAATTATTATAATCTTTCACCATATGGCAAAGTAAATTCAGATAAAGTCCGACATTTATCGGACCAGAATCTTTTAAGCTTTATTAACTTACACGGATTTCTTATAAGCCCTCTCATAATCGTTTCGATATTAAAGTAATAATAATTATTGTTATTACTGTACATACAAATTGTCTCGGTCGGGTGTAATTATGATTTCTCGTTTTATGTTTAAACAATAGATGATCTTGGTTTTGTTATTGCAAGATTGTGCCCTCAGACAACGCGAGACGTATAAACGCCGGGTCAAAGGATCTTGTTCAGAGAGAAGACGCAATCTAACCACAAACCGAGCTATAAACCCGACCCAAGGATAAACACAGATGAAATCCTGAAAGTTACGTCTAAATTTATCAGTACCACAAAAAAAAGTAAAAATACATGACCAAATGGTAAAGATTGTTGCAAGTCTTAAAGTTAAGAATATTTTACTTTTGCAAAAGTCTCAATTAGTTTAAATAATAATATTTATTGTAACGGTCATACAATATAATTATATTAAAATTTCCTTAATATAACAAATTTACTATTGATATTTGTTGGAATTTGGATTAGCTTATAACAATGTTGTTATTTGTTTAAAATTGAAATTAACATTCATCTCTGTTTATATTGTGGAATTTAAAATATTATGTATAATAATTTTGTAAAAACTGAAGTAATATATTGTGAGTGGTTTGTTGAAACCTGTACGTGTGGTCTTTTTAAAGTGGTTCTTTCCATACAAAAAAAAGAGTAACCATTTAAAATCTGACGATTTAAACGCGACGAATAAATGATCGTCGTTCATGTATTTCAAGCGACTCTTTGATACGTACTTTACAACACTTAATCCTAAATATTTTATTTGCAATCAATTTGACTTTAGTGCCATTCTGATGCCCACATCGAATCGCATACATAAACTGTTTCATGGCCGCAAACATCTTCCTGAAAGAATGCAGGCTCTCGCATAAAAAAAAACGTCTCGGAGCGAAGATAGTTTCCTTTCGAGGTTGGAAGGTCCAAAGGATTCCTCCCGTAAAAAGTTTAAAGATCGACCGTAAATTATGCTACTCTTTCGGAGGTCGGGATAAGCTCCGGAGATTTTTACGATCCCCGGGCGCCGTCTTAACAAATCCCGACCGCAGCAATCGGAAATTGCATTCTGAATGGAGTTTCCAGACTGGACTGGGATTGAAACAAAGTTCTTATCGGCGGCGTTAATTCTTGTTATTAACACTTTCCAACTATTTGCAGAAATATTGGAATCGTTCGGTAATATTACCTGTGTATTGGCTACTTGTTTACTAACATTCTCGGAATAATTAATTTTGTACGTCGCCAAAGCCAATTATTCCCAACTTAACTGTATTTCGTGTATAAAACATTATTTACGATTCTCTTTCACTCGCTGTTGCCGATGTTTCGCACATCCAACATGCTGTTAATTAACTATCTACTATTGGGAATGCAATATCCAAGATTTATGGATAAAACAGTTGTCTGATATCAGAATCTGAATAAGTTATTGCAATGTTTCAAGTATATGCAAAAATTTCTGATTTATATAATTTAAAACAACTAAATCTTAAATTTATATTAATCATATCTATAATGATGTAAAATTTAATGTAAAATTCTTATATTAAATACAGTAACACCTCGTTTAGCGCTTTAAATAGTAACTAAAAACAGACTGCTAAACGAAAGTGCTCTTCTGAAATTTTTGATTTTTTGGCGATAAAATCGTCTAGATTCATTTCATTTTCTTTGATTAAGCAAATGTTGGTAGAAGGCGATCGCACCCAAAACTCTCTCTCTTTTGCACTCCTGTCAAAATTTGGATCATTCACTACAATTTGATCAACGATTTGGGTTTCTATACTTTTTCTAAGAAAATCTGTAGCAAGCTCATTGTCTTCAGAATCACCATTTTCGCATTCTTCAATTCCTTGTTCTGCCAGTTCTTGAAGTAGTTCTTCATCGTAGGTAAGGCCCTCATCAGAAACCTGCAGTAACTCCTTAAATCCTGTTCATCTACATCTCAAACAAGCATAGATTCTGTGGAAGCACAACGCTACGTGTTCGATGAAATGTCGCTATAATTTGAATCTGGGTAAATTTTGAGTTTTTTAAGTTTTCTAGCAAATAACCCGTTAATCGAGGCAGCGCTAAACCAGATCTTACTGTATTTGTAATTACACAACAAATCTCAAAAACGTCAATATTAAATGTCAAAAATGACAATGTCATGTTAAATGTTAAAAATTTCATATTTCAATGTAAATCTAGAGTATAACTACTAGAATATAAATACCAATTTATGTATTATAATTCTAGATTTCATTCATAAAATGAAACTTTGAAATAATGAGAGATTTAAATGATAGGAAAATTTCAAGTTAATTTTCAACATAAAGGCAAATATGGGGAAATATTGATATTATAGGCTAATATTACCCTAACCATTATTAAACTGGCCATATCTATTATATTAATATTAGAAAAACTTAAATAATTAAAATCATTCGATGAAAAATATACTAAATTTTCTATTTTATAGACAACAATTAATAATTTCTACATAACACAACCTTGTTGATGAAAAATAATTTAGTTTATGAAAATCGAAAACAATTTAGCATAATTATAATTAATGAAAATGAATGAAAAATAATTTGCCACACGAATGAACGCACTTAAAAATACGTGATTTATATTTTTTCTTCCGTTCGTAAATGTTGAGTGTAGTGGTTGAGCTCGAGACTGAAATTCCGTCGCAGTTAATTGAAACGAATCTGGGGGTTGTGTTAATGCCCTTAGGGCGAGTTTATTAAAATAATCCCCATCTTAACCAGGCGGGCGCAAATTACGCGAACGACTCTTAAAGTGGTAGTCTAGAAGGGCGAACTCCAACCAAAACCTCTCACCACCTCGCGCAATACCGCACATTATAATGATTGCTATAATGGAAAATGTTGTTTATAAAAATTTCTCGCTGCGAAATGTATGCAAATTAAAGCGATCCCTTCGCGTCTTTTTGCTCTACGATTTTTATCCGTCGAATGATATATTTTCTCTTCTCCTGACAATGGATGAAGCGGAGGAGGATAATTGAGTAGAGAGTGTATCTTTCAAACGTTGATCCTTTGCACTCCCCCTGCGGGTGGATGGAAAAGGCTCTCTCTTCTCTGCTCATTCTACTTTTTTTTATTATTAAGAGATTACTTTCAGCGCCAGACAACGGTTCAATTTCTTTTTGAGTATATAATTTAATTGGCCCTCGAGAACTGTAACCTTAAGAGGCAGAGCTTCGCCATTTCTTCATCGTTAATTAATTAATTAATACCCACTTCCATTTCGATATTCTGCCGCGGCTCCAATTTATTTCTTTGTAACAGCCCCGGGGCTTTTTTCCCAGCTCCTGTCGGTGCCTGGCATTAACTCCAACTTATTTAGCGAGATCATTAATTGGAAAGACGAGTCTGAGTGTAAAATTACAGAGATTTAATTCAAAACAAAATCACAGAGAGAAAAAAAAAGAAGTTTGCGAGATAATTGATCAATTATCAATTAACATTTTTCAACATGGACTCAATACAACAATACCTCGTATAGTCCGGATAACAGATTTAGCCTCAATAATAAAATAATTTGTCTTGAAACCGGACTATGTCAGATATTGTTATATATAATAAAACTTTTTTAATAAGGAAAGTATTAAATAATGTATTACGCCCCACGTTGGTCGCCAATTTGAGAAATTGAATAATCTAGGTAACTTAATTTCATGACAAATTACTAATTCTAAAAAATGATTTATGGACTGAATTATGTCAATAATAAACAACTATACCAATGCATTCGCTTTCTAATTTAAACAAATATTAGGAGCCCCACGTTGGTCGCCAAAATAGAAAATTATAAAAATAATTTAAAATTTATTTAGTAAAATCTGCAGATAAATTTTAAACATAAATGATACAAAATAAAGCTTTTCTTAGAATCAACTGAAATGAAACGTGATGCTTTTCCAAGAATCAATTGTAAACAGTATAAGTTTACATGAAAAAGTACACGGTATGAATTATTCCTATCCACTCTCCATTTATAATAGTGTTAAAATGTAGTAAGTGTTACTACTAACTAAATATTTATTCTTATTACAACAGATGTGTCAATACGTCGAGCAGAAGTGTAAATGTCTAGCGTTGGAGTGAGTTCTCCCGTCCGCATCAGGTGTGTGTATATTCTATATGGGATTTCGAGAAACGAAATTAATTGAATGTTGTAAAAGCTGCGAGACGTTTAGTGCAAACAAGTAATTATTTTTTTTGCACACATTTTCTACGGCATTCTCAGAATATTGATCGGCTGCGAAGTGTCTGTATTGCAGATGCTTGACATCTTTCCAGTTCAACGTGAGCTTTTTTTTTTGACCGAATACGTTAATCAGTATGTTCTGCGAAAGCAATTACTGTTATTGCATTTACCTTTCTATACTTAAAACAGTGTCTACAATTTATATGTTGCAACCTAGTGTCCTTAAGAAAACGTGCTTTAAAAAATGTTCTATTTTTCGACAAGAAAATTAATTATATAGTACTAATTACTAATTATTATTGAAATATTATTGTACATTTCTAAATTTAGAAATTAGAACAATATCATATTTTATACAAGTTTCTTGGCTTAATCAAATTTAGGATATAAATTTACTAAATATTTCTCTTAAAATATTGCTATGTATACCAAATTTAATATGTAGACTCCTAAATTTTAACATCATTTGAAAAGTTCAGTATATTATATATTTTGTAGTAAATCGTAATATTCATAAATTAAATTTAGAAAGCATCAAATATATTGATTAATCTGGAACAAACAACTTTCGATTCGCGTTATCTAAGATCGCACCGCAATTAAACATCCGACTTAATTGTGTAACGTCTGAAAATGTTGACTTGTTAAGCGCGTGTTCACCTCAGCCTTTATATAAATCGACTGCATTCGAAATGCGCGTGATTTCACCGAGAAAAGTAAAACGATGGAAAAAAAAATGAGCCGCCCCAAATTGAAACCTCTTAATTACCTAATCGGACATTCGATCGTCGAGCTGCTATTTTAATAACAATTAATGTATTCAGCTCGCATTTCGGTTATTTTCGTTGTGTCCGTCCGGCATTTTCTCTTTTTTATTTAACTCATCGTCTTTCCCAAACTTCTTTCTTTTCTGGGTCCCAGTTTGATTTGCATCTACACGACCAGTGCTCTTAATTACTACAACTTTATTAAGAAGCGCCGCTCCGTTCCGTTCCGTTCTCTTCCCTCTTAATCCTCGTTTGTAGAATAGAGGTATTCCTCCTTTCATCACTCGGCTTCAATTTATTTGAGAGTGCATCGGAAGAGAGACGCAAGACAAGTGGAAACACGAGACTCCTAGAAATCGACACCTGAATAATTTATATGAATCGGGTATTCAAATTTGTTCCTTTCTTTCACGAAGCCAGGTGAAGAATAAAATTCCACAACGCGATAAATTCCATCGAGAAGACCACTAATTAATTACTCCTTATTTACAAATTTGTAACCAGTTTCCACCTTACCATCGTTTCCAAATCCATAAACGTAAATTTGATACCACCGTCGCCCTCTGCTTATCCTCCTCCCATTTTCTCTTCATCTTTTTTTCTTCGCTTAAACCAAACTGTTATTGCGCTGTAACAATAATTCTTGAACGGAAACCCAATTAAGGTTTCTCCAGATTCGGAAACGATATGCTAATACGCGGATGCCATTTCGCGTTCTTTATCTGCTCTCCCAATTTAAAGAAGGAATGAACGGACGAAAGAAAGAGTGAGTACTCTTA
>NW_017095545.1:0-72246 GCF_001412225.1 Nicrophorus vespilloides
TTGTGTGAGGCACCACTGTATATAGAGAAAAAATCTCATACCTAACACTATTTATGATATGTTCAATTGTCGCTGTCAAAATGTATATTCTCTTCAATTTATAGTCCAGTTTATGTCCCTGTCCGCAACATTCAAGAACTTACATGCTATTAATTATAGCTGTTACGTGCATCTGTGGCAACTTGCAGGTCATTTCAAGCAACTTTCGCACACAAAAAATAAAGTCATTTATTATATTTACTCATGTAGCAGGAATGCGCAAGTTACACCAGTATAGTTATGTAAATACCAGGATGTATTCTACCAGAGGAAGTTGCAAGGCAACGCGTGAAAATCATTAAACAAAACAAAAACTTAAGGTGGCACAGAACATTTCTCTTGGCACAAGAAATCTTCAATTGGCCATAATTGACATTAATGAAAGGAATAATTATGAGCAGTAGAAGGGACGCAAATAATTCTTTTCTACGATCAAAAAACTGCTTTCCTATCAGAAAAATATCAATTCATTCTTTTAAATAAATAATAATAATCTTTATTCTAATAATCACACAAAAATACACATTTAAGCATAATAACAATAATAAAAAAGATCAACTACTGCAAAGGGCTATTAACAATATTATCTCTATCAATGATTAAATTAACACATTTAAAAATTTGTAATATTGTAATTTAATTAAATATAATTAATTTGAATTTCATTCAAATAATTAGTAATTTTAAAAATAGAACTCTTCAGATGAATATACTATTTAATGTTATACCTTTAATTATTAGGTTTACTACGAAGTGCTTATTGACCACATGAGATCAATAAGTCATTGTGTATAATTGTGCATAGTGCTATTACCTGTTATTCTATACATAACTCATTTTTATTATGTAATAACGAACCATTATGTGTGTTACTGTTTCATACATGCTCTCAAATCAACATTCCAAACTATAATAATAGTAAATGACAATTCTTCCACATTTCATTTGTTACTATATTAAAATAAAATTACAATTTATTTATTATTTTATTAAATAATATACATTGTACGATGAATAGTATTAATTTTTAATCTAAGTTGGAGTTAACCAATAGAATGTACTAAACAAATTTGATTTATATACAAATTTATTAAAATTTAAACTAAATTAGTTGAATAGAATTAATGCAATAGTTGTAATATTTTGTGATTATATAATTATGTACAGACTTTTTCACGAAAATATAAAATCATAACTTTGATATATCAATATATACTTTTATTATTTCTGTTCATCTTTCGCGCAACTTAAACATTCCATCCTCCCAAAATTTATAATAAAATTAAAATTAAATTTTCTTGCAGATAATAATTTTTTTAAAAGAATCAGAAGATGCATTATCTGTTAACTACTACGGTTATATTAATACAACTTCGTCTCAGTCGTGATTTATGTCATTTAAATTGTACGTGAATGGTTGTTTTGGATGTATCTGCCAATTCACGTGTAGTAGAGGTTATTATCAATAAATGTCTTGATTTAATTAATTATTACTGGCATACCTTTAAGGTTGAAATCTCTAAATTTAAGAAATTACTTTCAGCTAAATCAACATTGACAAGACATTTTTTGTAGAAGAGAGGAAACCTTACATAGGGACCACGGGTGGAGTTGTGGTAATGTGGGATTCTTACCCTTCTTCGTCTCCCTCACCCCTTCTTCGTCAGCATACAGGACCTGTATCACTGTACTACTTTGCGATGCTGATTGTCTTTGCTTGTTTTTAACTTAATTGTTATTGTGTTTTTTTAATTGTTTTTAACAAATATTATATTTGGGCATACCAATTGTACTTAACGTACATCGGTACAAACTTTTTGGACAACACAATATAGTGAGAAATAATACAGGTATAGAAATGTATTAATGTTCATTCATCGTTTTACAATTTTATTTATGGTTAATTACTAAACAAATGTATACATATTCTAATTAAATAGATTGAAATTATAAAAATAAATATCCAGTTTTAACTAGCTTATTAACAACAACCATAAAATTAGATATATTATTATAAAAAGTATAAAACAAAAAGAAACATTGCCTTTCCGCCAAATCTAACAATATTTTTCTTCTTGAATATTTTATTTTTATTCACAATGATTTTATTCAATCATAACTATTATATTGTCTATGTTAAACCATTTTTTTCAAATTATTATTTATTTCTAAAACTAATTTTGAAAACAGCAATAATACACTTAAAATTTAGTTTTTACCATATTCATCGGACCATAAGACCGTAAAGAAATTGACTTTGAAATGTTCCTTATATAACAACATAGTTTTTATGGTTGTTGATTCATTCGGATTGTGTTGTATTAGGTCAAGGAAAATTAGGTCATGCTTATTATTTTTTGTTCATCGTTTCTCGAAGTTTTTTTTGTTTCTTTGTTGTTTATTAGCTGAAGATGTTTTCAACTAGATTTCAATTAGTTTGAAATACTTATGCTTATATATTAATTTTAAAATCAATATAACACTAATTCAGAAATTATCTCGACTTACCTTGCACGTATCCTTTGGGAAAGTATCAACTGCCTTCTCTGCGGCGAATTGAAGTTTGTTTGGTCCTCTCTCTGTCTTTCTGGTTTTGTATATATCTCACTCTCTCTCTTTCTCTTAACGAAGTTGGTTTTAGCGGATCGGTTCCGTGTTGGGTTTAAGTTTAGAGTTTGTTGTTTGTTTGATTGATGAATGTGTCGGGGAAC
Source organism: Nicrophorus vespilloides (assembly GCF_001412225.1). NCBI lineage: Eukaryota > Metazoa > Arthropoda > Insecta > Coleoptera > Silphidae > Nicrophorus > Nicrophorus vespilloides. The sequence continues at coordinate 2,751 of NW_017095545.1, forward strand.
AACAGGTGTGGAGTTGCAGTGTGGATGGCGGCGGCAGCGGCGGCGGCGGGAGTGGAGCGGCGAGAAACAGTTGAGTGTACCCGGAGCGGCTCCGGTCGGTCTCCGGGCTTCGAGCGTGCGCTCTTACACCAGCCCCCGCGCGTCGCATCGCCACCCCCGACAACCCGGTCCCCTATCTGAACCCTACCCTACGATACCCTGCACTGCCCGCCCACCTACCTAACCCACCCACCGACCGACCGGCACATCCACCAACCCCGAGACCAACATTAGCTAACATTAAACCAGCGAAACCTTTTTGCTGTACACGAGTATCTCCAATACATGTTACCAACACCCTCCTCTCTTTACATAAGAATACGTTCTGCGACAACGATGACCTACCAACAAAACCTTTCAGCCGTTCATTTACACGAAGTATCTGGTAATTAAAATAGAGCATTCGCTCCTGATCTTAGAAATAAAACAGAAAAATAAATATTTTCTCGCTTTAATATGTTCATATATAACAATAATATTTAATAAATCCTACATCAAACTTCATTTAATTATTTTTTTTCTTTTTCTTTATTAAATCAATCAATTAAATAATAAAAACTCAAATAAATTTGTTATCAAACAGAGACACCCATGGTCACCACACAATAGTAAAATGGGATATAAGAACGGAACAAAATGAAACCAACATCATGAATAGGAGATTCCGAAAGTAATAAGGACAGAAAATGACATTAAAAATGTGAAGCTAATGATGATGGACTATTTACAAAATCACATTTACGTAAAATAAAAAACTGAACTGAGGAGCAGAAATATTGTAAAATATAACAAAAATGTATAGAACTAGTGTATAAAGTTATACAGTTTGTGATTGTTTATTTTGATTTTTCTTTTCCTGGCAAAGCCTTTGTAAGCATGTATAACTATATTTGAATTTATTAAATATGTGTTTTGTTTCGGTAAAATAAAAAATAAATGTGATGAGTTGTTTTTTTGCGGGAAACTTGTGTAAGGATATAACTCGCTTCCGGCATGGGGTCCTTACATCTGGTGAAATGGTAACATGCTGTAGGGTAGTCGGTGTGTGTGCAGCATCATCTGCTGCATTCTTTCATTTTCTATTTCAGCAACTAGCGGCTTATCGTTATGTAGAATGCAATTTTTATAAAAAAAAAATGAGCCAGATTGTTGGTGCGCTGCATCATTTCCGGTATGTTCATGCTTCCGGCTTCTTCATGCATATAATTTATACGGGTGTATATGTCATTATCTAGAATTAATCTTAGGCATTTATTCTGGAAAGTCTGTAGATGCTTTTGGTTGGTGTCACAGACACACTAGTGCTCTATAACAGCGGTCCCCAACCTTTTTGACCTCACGGACCACTAAACTCAAAATGTTTAATCCCGCGGACCACTACAAGGACTTTAAAAAAAATAAGATTCTAAATATGAAATAGTATTTATTTGGGCCTTTTATAAAAACGCAAAAATGCGAAAATTGCAAAAAAAATTGATTCAGAATATAATAAAAACATAAATAACCTCTCGTCCATGGAAAGTCGCACAAACCTGAGATAAATACACCACAGTAAATAAAATGGAAAAAAATATGTTCCTTGGGCCGGGGTTGGGGATAGACATTGTCGGTTTTTTTGTACATCAAAGGAGTGTTCAACCGTTAATTTTATATGACGTTTTAGTAATTCATTCTATTTTTTAATGTTCTTTTATTATTAGTATTATTATTATTGCAACAAATTACCAAAATTTAAACTTAACACAATAACATAGAATCTAAAATATAACTAAATCCATTAAGAAGAAATCTTTCTCTCTACAAGGATGCAGATAAAAATACTTAGTAGTCAGCTTTTTCAATTCAAATAAATGTTTTTTACGGTTGAATTAAGCGGAATCGCTATGACGTTGAAATGTTAAGAATATAGATGCTTTTAAGGTATTGTAAAACAACTTTAAGCGTTATTATTTTATTTAAAAACAGTATAAATATATTTTCTTAATGACATTCTATTTAAAAACAATAATAATTACAATTATATCTATCTTAGCTTATTCATTAAGAATGTACAGCTGTTATAAATGTACCTGCAATTAGTAATGAAGTGAAAATGGTGAAGAAATGGTACTTTGTTCAGGTTGAAATGTCATGAATCTTTGTCTTGCTGCAATTAATAAAAGCGTTTATTGAAAAGTTTATTTTAATGATTATATTTTAAATTTTCTTCAGTTAATCCTGCAGATATTATACAAATCTTAATTAAATTAGATTTATTTATCTCAAATGAATAATTCCACATTCGGTTATAACTTTATGTTAGTGTAAATTATAATCAATAAAATACCTTTAATAAACAATCGATCACCTCTGCAAAATATTGAGCAAATAAAAAAGGATAAAAATATTGTAAATGCAGTGGATGTTGTATATATTGTCATAATTCTATATTTGGAAGCACGTATAATTCAGTGCATTTCGATATATTCAAACTGGATGAAAATATAATAATTCCAATATGATGTACAACAATGATACAAATTCAATTTCTGTAAATTACGAAAATATCGAAAAAAAAATAAACAAAAACTTTTAGTCAATTATTTAAAATTAGTACAGTAAGACCTCGTTTAGCGCTTTAGATGCCTTGCGCTGAAGACAGAACGTTAAACGAAACAGCGTTGCAGGAGGTCGTTTTAACACATACCATTTGAACTTTTTAGCAAATCAGCATTAATCAAGGCAGTGCTAAACTTGGTTTTACTGTATGTTGGTATAAACCAGATCTTATATCTTCTTAAAATGCAATTATTTTTGTAAATTTCATAATATTTTCATAAAGAAAAAGTAAAAAAAAGTTAAGTGCAATTAATCATCTTTTTTTATATATTAATTAGAATATTTATTGGTCCTTTCTAGCTATTGACTGAAGTCTTTCTACCAAAGTTATTTTATAAATTTTCCATTTTTTTTATTAATTCTATATTTTTTTGTAAATAATATAGAAATTTATATAAAGTTACTATGATTTCGATGAAAACAAATGAGTTTAACAGATATAATATTTATAGCGCGAAATGTATGACAGATTCAAGTACATGGTATCTGCATTTAGATGTGGTTTACGATGCGATAAGTCCCATATATTGGATGAGGGTTGAGGTAATGAACTAGATAATTTATTGATCTATTATGAAGAGATTATATATGCATAAGTTAGCACACATTGTACTTTAACTTCTACATTTATTAGAAGATTTTCCACATATGTAACAATTAACTACGAATTGTTTCACAAGTATACAGCGGAACCTCGCTTAACGTCTTTAATTCGTTCCAAAATGTGAAATACTCGTATAGTGAAACAATTTGTAATAACGAATGTAAAATACGATAATGCGTTCCATGCCGGAAAAAAGGTCTCGATTTTTAACAATTTTGCTTTTCATATCTATGGATATTTTTATTGTGGCTTTTTATTTGGAGACATGCAAGTGTTATTAAATTTTGCATAAAAAATTACAAATAACTTGTCTGAACACAAGTTTGGAAATATGTGTAATCACAAACAACACTAAGATGCAACTAGAATGTCCACTAGGAATTGTTATCCAATTCACACACGGTGAAGTGAGTTTATATTTGTTTATATATCTGTCATTAGTCTATAAAGACTTATATAAAGAAGCATTTACAGCAAACACAAATTATATTTGCAAAGTATAGTAAATATAGATATACTGTATTTACGCTTTAAACAAATATGACAAAGAAAAACGAAGATGGTTAATATATTCAAAAATACATATAATATGTGTACCCAACTTTTAAAAATGATGTAATCCGGGACCTCTCTTTGCCTCGTAACTCGTTATGCGAGATGTTCGTTAAGCGAGGTTCCACTGTATTTTATTTGATTGTGTCTTGTCATTTTAGAATTCAAGTTTTTCCTAAATTCACTATGACTATTAAATGTTAATTAACGTAATTTATATTTTAAATTATATTTCCAAAAAAGATCAATAAAAAAAAAATACTAATAATGACAAATTATAAAAATACAATAGCTTTTATACATATTCTTTTCGATTCAAATAATATTTATTGCAATATATTTTTAAAAAGTTAACAAAAACGTTTATGGATATATTTATGTATAATTATAATTATTACTACTATTACTTAGTAATACCTCGCATAGTACGGGTAAGCGGATCCGTCAGTATACCGCACTGTTGGAAACCGGACTAATCGACGATGACTAATTTATTTTTGTATCTTTTTATACTATAGTGAATCTGCACTAATCGAAGCCGCACTGCGCTGAAATTGAAAGTCCTATTGACTATTTGGATTATTATCAAATGTTTGTCAATGCTGCTATTGTAATGATTACAATAGCAATTTTCCTGGTTTAGAAGGGTAGACAAAAACAAAATGAATTGTTACGTACCTACATATAATTTATATCCACAGCCGTAAAATATTACCAATTTCATGCTGGCTTTGGCACATTCAACTTTCATTTTTACGTCTGCATAATATATTTTGATCAATATTTTCACACCAATTCCCACTTTATAAACATAATCATAATCATATAATATTAATTTCAACCATACCTTGCATATAAACTCGCTTTTACGTTATTTTGAGTTTCATCATTTTATCGTAAAATGAGATTTTTTACTGATTATTATTGAATTCTTGTATTCGGTTATTTGTAAAACAACTACATTTATTACATTAAGAAATGTTTATCAAAACTAATTGTTTTAATTATGTGTAGCAATAACTAGCATAGTCTTACTTCGATTAGTCCGGAATTACTATAGTCCGGTTAGAAAATTTTGAAACAAAATAAATTTTACTTGATCAAAATAAAAAGACATTTTAAAACATAGGAGGACACTATTTTTTATAACCTCATTAATAATAATAAAACCTCATTAATCGGATTAATGGAGGACCTAAAATCTTGATTAATCGGCTTTCAAACAGTCAGGGTTATTAACAAAAGTTATTGCTATACTTAAATAAATGTTACTATAATTTTGTTATATATGCTTCATATATTTTCTCATTAATACGCAATATGCAATGCTTAATTAAGAAAGATCATTTTAAATATTGTTATAGAAAATTTAAAATATATTATAAGAGATTTGGTTTTATTAGATAATAATGAAATAAAACTATAATGCCTATTTCAATAATTTGTACTTTTTCTATTTTCTAAAGAACTTTTTCATTTTGAAGTAAATAACAAAAAACTATTCATCATACATTATAGCGGCCGTATAGCGAGATATAGGTGTATTTATGTGCGTGATAAGATATATTTATTTTATTATATTTTAATATTATTTACATAAATTATGTTATATTTTACAATAAACAAAAAATATCAAATATTTCATTTAAATTTATAAAAATATTTAATTAATTATTTGAAAAAAAGAAAATATTTGACAAATATTATTGATAAATATTACTTCAACTACATCATTTAATGTGGATTCGCCGGGTAAATGTAAAGTAAATCTGGAATAATTTTTAAATAATTAAATATGTAATTTGAAATGATAATTATGTATTTTATAATTAATTGAATAACTCTTGTCAATAACATTTGAGTCAATAAAAATTAGTAAATAAATAAATATTTTATTGATTCTAAATAATCCATGTAAAAATTTCATATTTAAATAGCGTAGCTTTTACAGCAAGAAATATTATTTAAAAAAATAGTTTTCAAATTTCATCATCTCTATAATTTTCTTCCAACAAATCTGAAGAATCACATACAATAACTATTATTTTATCATTTTCAAAAAGTTTATCTAATACCAATTTATCTATATCTGCATATGATTACATTAGATTTAATAGTGTTCTTTATATATCTTATACTGATAAGTACATAAAAGTTTAAAAAAAATAGACAATCATTATTTGTAGTGTTCCTTTCCGGGTTTTAGGCCATACTGATATAATTGATTTGTATGTTGGATTTCACTCAAGTTTATTTAGGATCTTTTATATCGGGTGACTAAAAACGTGTTCTTATTTTGCGGGAAAGAGAAAGATTTGTATTTAAAAAAAACCGCTTGTGCATATGAATCATCCGCTATAATTATTAAAAGTTGTGGCGAAATTTGATTATTAACAGATTCATTCTTAGAAGCAATTTCACCTTTAATTAAAAGAATATCACATTTGACGAAAATTTGTTATTTCCAAATTGTGTAAAACACGTTTGGGTGTAAAAACATATTCTCTCTAAACAAGTATTAGATCTATTTGTTCTACTTAACAATGTAATTTAATATTAAGCGTTATGTTATTAATATTCAAGTTTGTTAATCCCATAAGCTGGCTAAATGTGATAGTGTCTGGAAAGTTTTAAAGTAACTGTCCTTTGTGGTCCGTAGATGAATATTAATTATCAATTATAAAATAACATGAACTAAATTAAATTACATTTATAAAAAGAAATAAATATATTTTTTTTAATAAATTCATTATTTTCAATTTGCTACATGCTGACAACGAGTAAATACTTTTGAAACTAACAAAATATAACACCGAGCGGAATAGTTTCCCATAGAAAACCTCCCAAATTATATAATATAATATAAATAAATACTAATTTTAACAATAAAAGCAAATAACTATAAACGTTCTTCTAATTTTAAAATCTATTAGGAAGAGCAAGGGTGTTATAACTTTTTAGTCTACTGGGGGTATAACTACTATCCAATAAATTCATTGCCAGAGTATTGGGGTGATTTTCTAACCGGTTTTGGTATCGCTCACTAAACTTAGAGATTTCACTTTTCACGGTATTAATTTAGAGGTCATTGTGGATCACGTCGATTGGCACATACCATTACGTCAATGTTTAAGTTGCTCGCTATTCCCCAAAGCTGTATACCACACTGGTTTTAACACTGCCTTATATATTCAAATTTTGTTTTCTAGTGATAGCTGCGATTTTCTTCCAATGAACCAGTATAATTTAGCGAATTTGATTCTTAGTTGCTTCCGCTTAGTTATTATATGTTGTGTCCATGTAAGTTTGCGAACTAAAATTATACCCAGTTATTTGGCATCATCAGCTTCTGGGATAATATTATTATTTAAAGTAACTGAAGCTTGATTTCCGTGCACAGAATGAACCATATGTAGCCGCTGCTGGACAGTCACATCGGCACGTCGTAATGCCATGATGGATTTCTACATTGGTGCGCGGTACGGTTGAGGCGGAGAAGGTTGTTGTGTTCCAGTTGTCAAGGGGATTCGCCGCTGCTGGACAGTTACATCGACAATAATAATCGTATTACCGTGATGGAGTTCTCCGCTAGAGCAGGGTATGATCACTATGGAGTCGTACCGTGCTAATCGTCGTATCGCTTGTTGATCCAGTTTGTCGATGTTTTTGTTTTGCTTGTGAAGATGTTGTCGAAAGTCTTGTGGATAGTGTGTTGCCATGTCGTTACTACTTGAGCGTTCTCAATTTTGTTTTAGAATTCGATCACGTCGGGGGTCACAATTTCAAAATGCTCGTATATATGTTTATTTGTAGTAAATCATGGCTGGTTACAATACAGTGTGATACATAGGATACAAAGGGGTCTTACAGTATAATGAGTTTGAGGCTCAAGAGCCAACACAGAGAATACACACGAGATAATACAGGGAACCTTACATGTTATTAAGACACAAGCGAAGCGGTATTACGATAGTTACAATTTTAAATGCAAAGAAAAGGAAGCGTTACATTTGGGTTAATTGAGGCCGGGTACAGATATGTTGCAGCTTATATACCCTAATTAGACAGTACCCTTATCAGACCTTCCCGGAATACCAGCTGCGGGCTGGAGTGGGGCGCACAGTAACGGGCTTGTAGGTGACGTCATATAAGCAGGCTGGAGTAAGCACCACAGTGTCATATTTATATATATATTAATACCTTGGTTAATTTTACTTATGTTAATGAAGTTTCGATATAACGAAGTCCGCAGTTTTAATTCTCATTATACATATTAAATATTTCAATGTAATGCCAACTTCGCTAAATTATGGCTAGAAGTTTTACTACATGATGAGAATGTTAGAAAATTATTGAATTAAAAAATATTAACTAAATTTATAATTAATAATTCACACGTATTATCTTAAAAAAACACTCTTCTTGGAAATACATTTTAACATCACCTATCGCAATGTTTCTTGGCTTATTCCCTTAATTTCTTCAGGGATGTTAGCCTTCAATTGCTGATTAATAAAAAATATCCCCACAGGAATTATTTCGCCAAATTATCCTTCTTCTTAAATGCCTTAAGAGTTCATTTGTATGGGCAGTAGCACTTGGTGTGTCCCAAGACTGTTACCTATTTTTTTTTTAATATCCCAAATTCATTCAGCATTTGTCTGTAAATTTACTTTGAAATATAGTCAATTTACGAGAATAAAAACAAAATTTATTCATGTCTAAATTATATTTTTTTTCCTCAATGGTATTTAAATCTTCCCTAAAATTATTCATAGCTGCTTCTGCCGGCGATAGCGCAATAAAAAGAACAAAAGAGTAAAAGAGAAATGAAACTCGTTCATAAATCTCTCGCATTCAATTCAAGCCAAATTAGTCTTGATCCAGCGAATAACTTCAAACGTGTCTAACAGAATTACGTTTACTGTACAGATATGAATTTCTGTTCAACAAAGTTTGAAATAATTTTAATTTTATTTTAAACTATCTCATAATATACTTCAAATTGCGTTCGAGCAACGAAGTTTAATTTAGTGAGACACCGGAATGAGCATTTCAAATTCATTATTTGTATTGTCACTATGTGCATATGCGTGTGTATGTATGTTGCTGTTTGTGTTCGCAAAACTTTGGGAGCCGCACACTATACATAATTCATAGGTTTAAACCGCCTTTGTATAACAGTACACAGCCTAGTCTAGGTAGCGTTGTTTGTCTCTCTCTCTTTGTCACGCTCACATAAATTCCATCGTGATTTCCATAATTAGAATCAACCATGGATTATTATCGTTATATATTATATTATATATTTCAGGTAAATTCCATCTTGACTAGATGAAACTAGTTGCATCAATTCATGCAAATTAGTTGGAAAGTATTTGTTATGCATTGCTATGGAATTTACATTTCGAATTAGATTACTTGCACGCAGTAACGTTAATTTATTTAAGTTTAAAAGTATAATCTATTTTTGTAAACAATATATTATTTATTAATTAAGTAACTAATGAAATCGATACACTAATAAACCAATCAATAATCAGTCAACTACAAAATAATGAATCTTTGATCTATTAATAATCAAAGGAAATAACCAAATACCAATTAGTCAATTAGCTTTCAACCCATCACTTAACAACAATGTACCAAATCAACATTTTAAAAGCAACTGAATACAAATCATCAAATTACCTAACATTTAATTAACAAATAACTAAATACCAAACTACCATCTAATCAATAAATAACTAATATTCAAACATCTGTTTCCCTAAGATCCATTTTTTATGTGCTACTATAACTACTTTTAAAACAAATTTATTATTTTTTTATTATTGGGTTATTGATAAGTCCGTTTGTATATTCAAAATGAACTAAAGACATTATTATCAAATAAATTGCCATTCAGGCAATTTAATAATGCCATCTCTCCAGAAGGCTCCGTGTTTACGCTCTAAAAAGCTATCAAGGTGAATCTTGATGTTCAAAGATTCCAATTTCTTTCATTAAAGTCATTTTCTAGAGATCGCAACTAATGATGATGCAACGGATGATGCGATATCTGGAATATATGTATGGTGAGATAGTATATCCCATGAAAACCCTATCAACTTCTGTATGGTGATTACAGATTTACATTGTCATGTTCTAAACATATTCGTCGTTTATTAACCAATGCAGATCGTTTTTGGGCAAGACCTAATACACATTATCAAGTTGATTATAGTACTTGACTAAATTGATAGTTTGATTATTCGGTAACAGCTCATAGTAGACTACAGCCTTGAAATCCCACCAAATGCAGAACATCACTTTTATTGGAATTAGGCTAATCTTTGATGAAGGCTGGAGAGCACAATCTTTTTTAGACTAAAAATGACTAAAATGTGGATTATCTTGGCCGTTTCAGTTGTTATAGGCCGTCCGAGCAGTTCCCAATTTGCAAGGTCAAACTCACCGCTCGGGGATATCACTTTTATAGGTGCAGATGCCCACTAGACATCGCATATATTTTTGGCCGTTTGAGCCATTTCAGTGTTTTCAAGGTTACATATTTTGGTAAGTTGAAATGAATTCCCATGTGAACCTTAGCTCATTCGGCATGAATGAAGGTTACAATTAAATAAATAAAGAAAAAAGTACTGCACATAAGGTTTAAATTTACAGGTGAAGTTTTTACATAAGGTTTAAATTTGCAGGTATTATACATAATACTTCAGTTTTCAGATGAACTGTGGGTGAGAGTGTGATTGTAGTGTTACGAGCGTATTATGAAAGAGATTTATTTAGTAATTATGTGACGGTTGAATGCAAGATTGATGTGAGTGCGATGAGAATCGGATCGTCGTAGTCGGAGCATATTGCTGGGGAGAATGATATTTTAATTTTAGGGGTACGAGCAAGGTATTTCCTGAAGGGAGCTGATATAGTGAAGATGTCTTGAAGGATTTTAATGTGGTCGGTAATTTTAGGGGTTTTTACTAAACTGTATCATTATCAATAATCCTCTCCCACCTAATTATGCACCGTTCATAGGAACTCAACGTGTGCACACCAAAATACGAACTGATTTATGTAACAACCCAATATTATGTATGTATCATTAGTAAACTATTTTATATGCACTATTATATAAACAATTGACAAAATAAAAAATTATAAATAAAATATAAATATATTAAGAACCCTAAGATGTTCTGACAGACTAAAAATTAAATAACATAAATAGATTAGATTAAATAAATTAATTTTCCATCTCAAATATTTTGATATAAGTGAAGCAAAGAAGAGAAAAAAAAAATATTATTAAGGACACAGCTAAAATTCTCATTATCTTTAAGAAATAAAAAATGAAACAAAATGGAAAAGTCACATATAAGAAGCAAATGCGATTTTCATTTAATTGATTGTATACAAGGCGCATTGCCCTGACTAGACTTTTCGCCCCTGAGATAAGTATTCTGCTGGCGCGTGAATCGTCGCAACGTTTTACGATCTTGCGTTTTTGTTTCCAGACTTCTCCCCCATAGGAGCTCAATTTATTTGTTTCCCCAAAAATTACAGCCGCTTCTGCAATATTTATCGTTTTCACAAGCACCTGCGAAAAACATCATACTGTCAGCAAATCATTCATATTTGTATACAGTTTTTAATAAATTATAATATTGGAATTTTTCAAACTTATATTTTGTAAGACTGAAAATTTTGTAAAAGTACTATCTAGCGTCCCTAAAGATGTTGAATTGATTGTTTCCTCTTAATAATTTATTCAGATTAATTTAAAGAATTCATATCAGTCACAAAAATATATTAAAACAAAGTAATTTACGGAACATATGCATCGGATATAATTAAAATTCAAGTTTTTTTTTTTTAATTTATTATATAATACCATTTCTCTTAAACAGTATAGGAAGTAACAACTACTTTGTGCTAGTATATATTATTATGTTTCAATTAATGATGGGGCTCCTCTTCTACCAAAATGTCAATAGTTACATCTCATTATATCAATATTATGTTAAGTTCTCATATGGGAACAGCATGCAATAGAGGGTTAAAGTCAAGGAGGCAGTTTTAGAGAAGTGTTTGTTATAAACAACACCCTGGAGGATACCCGACTAGTTTGGTTAATATTAATTAATAATGAATAGCAAATAATCTCTTTTATAACGCAGCAAAGAACTGGTGATTCAAGTGAATCTAAACAATCCATCCAAAACGCACAGTTTCCAATATATCCAACGTATATACGTATATACGAATATACGTATCTTTGACACCTGTAGATAACATAAAGTGATGTGTTTTTGCATATTTGTGCTATTCTATGACATATATAAATAGATGATTTTTAAACTTTTTTTTGGTAAATTATCTTAATTTTACAACTTTGATAATTGTGTATTACATTGTACTTAATAAAATATCTTTGTCCATTTTGTAGCTATATGTGATGTTAAATCGTTATTTGCGCTAACCTTTAATTTTTAAAAATCCGCAATGGTAAATATGAATCATTAAATCAAAACATAGAGCTTATATATCAGTAATCTCGAACATTCCCAATAATCCCCCGCATAATCCCACCAATATTCTGCTATATCAATTAACCACCATTACACTGGTGCAACACATCTAATATCATAGAGAATATCGCTCTATTATACCATCAAATATGTTTCACCTAAATTGATAATCTATCAGCAAACATTGTTATGTTTTGCAAATTACTATTAAATATTGATTAATTTCTCCATACAGTAAAACGTTTTTTGTGCGGTACATGTAACAAATAACTTTGTATTACATTACAGAAACTTTTTTATGCGGTGGATCGGTATCACATAAAAGAAAATCGCACTTAGAAAATACGTCAAAGATTTAAGAAATACATGAGAAAGTGCATCCAAACAAAATAAATAATTAAATTAGACATTTTAAAAACATTTAAATTTTCATTGTACATATGGAGAAATTTTCAAAATGCACATATATAATTCACTGCTACTCGTGTAAATCTAAAACTCGCAGATTCTTGTGATGAATTGCTTCAAAATCGACTAACAGAATCGTTTGAGCAGGTCCTACATATGCACACTGATAGAAACCATTACAATGGTGCCAACGCCGTTGGAATTGGTTGGATTTAATATACCGCATAAAAAAATCGCATAAAAACAGGTTCTACTGTAATCATCGAATATAGTATAAGTGTAAAAAAAAATAGTATGCGAAATAGTAAAAATATGTGGCGAGATAAATTAGGTCAACGAGTCGTAATCCCAAATCCCAGGAGATTATAATAGATTTTTTTTACAAAATAAAATTCCTACTCCTTTCTTCTGAATTTGAACCGTAGAAAGATCTAGTGCTCTTTATTTTCTTCAATAATCATTGAAAGATATATACATTTTGGTAATATCCAATAACTAATAAAAAAAATACAATTACACAAGCTTTTATAAAAGGTTCCACTGTATATTACCAACAAACTTATGTTATTATGCAGTTATAATCTGGTTAACATGAACAATTGTAATTTCCTTTATCAGATTAAATTATTATGACTAAAAAAACTGTCTAGTATTTTGATTTCAAGCTATTATTTATGTTTTTCTTCGTATTACAATTACAGTGAAATTAAATAACTCTGCAATATTACAAACAAGGTTACTAAAGTTTAAAAACTCAATAGTTGTTATATATAGATGTGTACGTTATTTTTGGTATTAATAGCACGGAAAGTTTGAAAACAGAAATAATGAGGAAATATGAACATATCGTGGACACAATATCAAAGAGAAAAGTGGAGAATAAGGGTAAACAGATATAAAGGAAAACGAAGATGATCAAAGTAAGAAACGGTATTAAATATTATTATAGTCAAAGTTTTTCTTTTTGGCGCTACTGATGTAAGTAAAATTTAAACAAAATTTATTTACTTTATTATTTATTATTTTATTATTATTATTATTTACTTATTATTTATAACTTTGATTTTACAATTTCATAAAAATATATTCATACGTATATTTTCACAACTAAACAATAACATACAACATTTACGTAAAACATTTGAAAATTAATACATATTTTGAATATCCTTAAATTTCTTATTTTTTTATGTAATTAGAACTTTATGAATATGTTATGTTTCTGTGTAAATTTGTTTGTTTATGGTTTTATTTACTATTAACACTATACAGGCCGCAGATGCTTATTATTGTCGTTTCGCAATTTTCGTGATAGACTTGAAAATGTTGTAAATTCTGCATTTATTTAAATTAAAAACTAATTATCAGAATCTATATAAACTGTCAACTTTCAAGATATTATATCACGCAAATGTGTCGCCGGCCATTAACGATAGTTTCACAACTGATAAGTGCGTCGCCCTGTAAAGTCTTAGATCAGTCAATATTCAAGTACCTATTCAAAATATTTGTTCCTTAATGGATACACAGCTTTTCTATTTATAAGTATTAAACTCAGACGAAGTTTTTATAGAAAATTTGAAGTAGAAGTTATGTGGTAATAATTATTAATCTAATAAAAAATGATAAATATAAAATTATTTATTAGTATATTTTTAAATGGTAATTTTTAAAGTATTAAAACATTATACGTTTTATTTTCAAGAGGAATATGAGATTTTTACCGGTGATCACGTAAAATGACATTAATATTTCCAATTGCGTTGTTTGAAAATATAAATAAAATATATTCTATAAATATCAGGGTTTAGAGGAATGCAGGACTGAGAGAGAACAAATATGTTGAATTCGTTGATTAAATTTAATGACATATTTACAAATAGAGGGATAAAATAGAATAATATAACCATTTAATTATTGTTTTTTGTTTCTAAAACTGATAGAAATATGTAATACTCCCTCCGTTCCAAAATAATTGTCCGATTTAAGTTTTTAATGCATTATTGAAATAATGAAATTAAATGTATCAGTAGTTATTTATTTAAATTAAGCATGGTGACTGTTGTAGCCGCCTGAAGTTTCACATTTTTCAAAATAGTTTTTTGTAATGAACAGGTAAAATAAATTTTGTAACAATTTTTAGTTTGGTTTTTACCCGCTGACAATTTGTTTAACGTTAATTATTAAGGTAAAAATAATTTGGCCAAACATTTTATAAGCCTAAAATTGATTGATTGCGCTTTTTTCTATTTCATTTTAAAATTGCACAGCCGATTTATTGCATCTGTAACAATAATACGTCTTCCTAAATCAGGATCATTTTTATTAAAATAAAAAAGTTTTTTTAGCACCTTTTTATGTATTTGGTTGTAAAACTTTTTTCGGCAACTCCATTTTCTTTGTCTTTGCTGCTAACAAGATTTTCTAAATCTTCCACTAAAAGTTTTCTTTTTCTAGTAATTAGTAATCAGGCTACATTTTGCCTGATGATTGACAGGCATTGTCCTAAAATTGGAATAATTATTCCAATTTTAATTGGAATAATTTTTGTTCAGACCTAAAATAAGCTACGAACCGAGGTACGTCTATACATGTAATTATAAAATAAGCAATTTTATTGCTTTAGTAATATTATGTCAGTTTTTACTAGTAAATTTATATACAAGGCGGAGGTCTCTAAATAATACTTTTTTTTATATTATTTTATGCCGTACATGGTGTGCGGCAATGTAACATGTTGCTAAATGCAGTTTATTGAATTTTCTGACATCTGGTGAAAATTGGACTAGTAAAAATAAAATAAATGCGAAAAATACACAGCAAATGAAATTTTGCCGGTAAAATTACAAACTAGATAATAACTTGATATTATTTTTGAAATCAATAAATATACTTGTTGTTATTTATAAAGAAATTATAGAAACACTATGTTTATTATAACTATTAATTAAAACTAAGCAATCATAACAAAAACAGATGTTTTTATAGTAAACACCTTCAGTTTAATTTTATACAACGAAAAGTTTATTATATTACTTTAATAAATATTATTAGAATAAAGGATTTTAAAGTACTTGCTTAAAAAAAACAGTACACAATTTTAACTGATCATAAATGTGACTTCATCCACTTTCATAGGCAAACATAAATATGCTTTCAAAAACTTATCCGCTTCTGGAATAGCTGCATCCGCTCTATAACTAAAATCAGGCGAAACCAATATTCCTTTTTCACGACCCATCCGACGTTCCACTCCGCTATAAAACTGAGTCCTTCCCTAATAAAATGCATGAATATTTCCAATCTGGAATGCTATTATTTTTTTCTTCAATATTACCGACATTATTCACTCGCAAACGTCAACTGTTGTGTTATCATTTAATCGTTATATGTTATTTGCATATATGCACATTTCAAACGATGCGTATATAAATTAGGTAATAACCAGAAGATATGCTTTATGCACTCTACGAACACGCGAAATATTACATCTGCACAACGCGTTGCACGTGCATTCGTGCATTCGACGTATCCGCAGGATTCGTTAACAACGTTCAAACGTGGTCCTAAATTATTTGGTACGTTCGATACGTTTTACTAATTAAATTCACACATCCCGACATTTTCCATTAAGCTAGGATGAAATAAAATTATCGTTATATTTAAATTCAAATGCATTGTGTATGTTGCTTTAATTATCATGCGACATGTTTAATTAAAAATGTAAAATTCATTGTGTATACATGTACTAGTACAAAATTCATGCATAATGAAAATAAATTACAATTTCATATTTTTATATGCACGACCTCACAGATTTGCAGTTATAAATCAAATTACTTTTTTATTATAAAATATACATATTGACAAAGTACATAAGCCATTTAATCTATCATCAATCTATTATTTTACAGTCGTTAAGATCTCTCAACAGAATGTTACTTTGTTTGAGTTAATGTTTTTTTTTTCCAGAATCAACTTGTATTTTACAGATTTACAAATTCTTAGATTCCTTACTCAATACACCTCACTCAATAAGTTCGTAGGATGACTAATAACACAACAACTTTTCGGAAATATTCGACTTTATTAATCAACATAATCTCCTTCAAGGGTGATATATTCATTCCAACAATTCTCTAACATTTCGATACCTTTCTTTTAGAACAATTTATTTTTGGCCTCAAAATACGCTTCCGTTTCGGCAATCACTTCTTCATTCGAGCCAAATCTCTTTCCCTTTAGCATTCTTTTTAAATATGCAAACAGGTAGTAGTCACTGGGAGCCAAATCTGGAGAATACGGTGGGTGGGGAAGCAATTCAAAGTGAAATTCGTGCATTTTCCATCGTTTTTATCGACTTGTGATCTAGACGAAAGAGTACTTTTTTCTTCTTCATTTGTGGTAGTTTTTTCGCAATTTCTTGCTCCATGCAAAATGGTGAAACCATTGCTATGTTTGAACGGTATTCCCATCAAAAAGCAATGTTATTTTATGAACACACAAAAGTCAGATTTTTCCACTCTTTTGAAAATTTTACTGTAATTTGTGAACTAAACATGAGATTACCATGAAATTCTGACAGACGTCGTCTAAAGGTTGGTAATTTCTAAAAATTATATGGATTTGTCGATAGAGGCGCCATCTATATGTCGTCTTAGGAACTTACTGAGTGAGGTGTTATATACCAATAATTATAGTTTTCTATTAATAACGCACCTTTAAAAACTGTATAGAATGTATTTAAACTATACTTGTCAAAAATATAAAAATGACCAATTACAGTAATACTTCTGTTAACTCTGTGACAACGAAGCTTAGATATAACTGAAGTTAGGTGGAATATGTTATCAGAAGTTGTACTAAAAGATAACAGGGCTGTTCAATCTTTTTGAATATGAGATATACTTATATAAAATGTATTCTTACCACGGTCTACCAAAACACGTGAGGGGATTTTCACTATTAATAAAAATTATACAATTTATATAATATCTGATATAAAACAAGAGAATTAGAAACATAATAAATACTAACATAACTAATACCAAAGATATCGTTGATCTGCAATATTTTCAAACCTGTTATATTTCAATATATTAGAATAATTGTTTTACATTTTGTTTACCAAATGTTATTTCTAATATAAAGCAGCTACTTGCCAGGAATATTCCTATATAGTAAATATACATTGCTGATATCAGGTTCTTAAATTTAATAACTCGTCTGGTTGTGAAGTGTTGACGTTTTGCTGTTGAAAATGTTTTAACAGTTTCCCTACTCCATTTATCGTATAATCCAAACTCGTTACTGATTCTAATTCCGTAAGTGTATTTCCAAGAACTATAGATGTCCACTAAACTCTCACCGTTTTCATCATAATATCCTTTGTAATAAAATGAGGCATTATGAACATCATCTATTATTGTAATATCTTTCCTGTTTATTAGCCTTCTCATGCAGCTACCTTCCAATGTGCAAAGAGTCCAAGGATTAACTATAGTATTCCTGTTGATTAGATGTTTGTAATAACTATTTCCTGCCAAACGTAAACCTGATTTATTCAATTCTTCGTAATTATTTATCTGCTTCATGTATTGTGAAATTGTCATAGAGTTTGTCATCTTTGTTTGAAAATTGACGTCAAGGAGGAACGAAAACATGACCCAAACTATGATTATAAACTTGTATAAAAAATATTTGGGCGGTCTTACTGCTTGATTGACTAGAATCGCAAATAGTTTATATCCATAACTTGTACGTACTTTCTTCAGGAATCCAAGAATAGTAACGGTCATTCCTGTTGTTAAAAATGCAGCAAGTAGCATGACCCAAACGTTCAACTTGAAAATATGAAGTTCTTTTTCGCGCAACTAAACAATTTATGTTTTACCTTCAGAAAGTCACATCTCAATCGAAATGGTTTGTAGTTATAAATCATATTAAATTTATCCAGAATAACGACTATGCTATTCTTGAACAAAAAATCAAAAATCTCATCTACATCTTTCGTTCCTAAGTAGATGATAAAATGCAAAGCCTCCGATTTAAATCTAGGAACACCATATAGAGTTTTTAGATCATTTATATTATAGGTGATTACAGTAACAAAATTCTGATGTGTATGCTCCAAATTCTCTACAAATGTTAGTAATCTACCGTTATAGGTAATATATTTCAAAAAAAAATTGAGTAACTATAGAGTTGTCATTGAAGAAAAGCGTCGATGAGTAATCTTCCTTAATTTCAATTATTTCCTTAGCACAATGGACTGTATCTATTTGAGTTTCTGTTAA
This sequence comes from Nicrophorus vespilloides, assembly GCF_001412225.1. Taxonomy (NCBI): domain Eukaryota; kingdom Metazoa; phylum Arthropoda; class Insecta; order Coleoptera; family Silphidae; genus Nicrophorus; species Nicrophorus vespilloides. The sequence goes on from NW_017095545.1 coordinate 21,776, forward strand.
TAGACTTGCTATCATAGAGAAGTTGCTTGCATTAAGCAATGTTAAGCTTGTTAAATATTCCATAACTGAGAGGTATTAAGTTACTGTTAGTCTTTTTATATATAAGCTCTACTATACATCACAAAAAATACAGCAATCAACACTTTTCTGATTGAAAATATGTTTATTATTCACGATTTACTAGCATAGCAAAACGATGCAGGTAATCGAAACGCCCATTAAGTAGTAGATCGAATGTTTTCACGTGTATTGGGAAACTTTCCGTTGAAGATTAAATTGCTTTGGAAAAGGTTAGTCACAAGTTCATTCTTTTCCAAAATTGGAGAGATAAGTTATATTTTTGTATTAATTTATTCATTATAATGTTAAATGAAAGAGAAAATGCGCAAACAATCAACTTTAGACTCATATTTTAAAAAGTGATTCGAGTATATAGTGATAACAAAGAAGATCATATAGTTCTTCTTTTACAAAGTCTAACATTCATTTTAAATACTTGCTTGAAAAGCAGCGTATTTCAAATACATAGTAAAATATACAATGAGATTCATACAAGAGGCACGCGTCTATCCTTAAGATATTTAAATTTTTATACCCAACAGTTACTTTTAGGCGCAAGACTATGCAAATTTTACATACATGAAGCATTACCCCCTTCTTTAATCGATGAACGGATTATGTTTGTTTTAAATAAAGATTAACCTTAAATGTATATATATATATATTTTATATTTCATTATTGTAATACAAAAAATGTAGTATAGAAACAAAATAATATAACTTACCTTACGTGGACTCAATTTTGATACTTTCAAAATTTGTAGAATTTTCTTTTTTTCACAGAAAATAATATACTGAATAGGTGAAACTGAAAAACAAAAATATATACAATAAGTCAAGTTATTGGTCCAGTAACCAACCTTAATGTAATTACGTTCAAGGTACACGCACAATCAAGACACGCACTTACGAACTGGTTATAGTAAATACGATTTGGTAGGTCCTGGGGTTTGTAACGCTTTAGTCTTCGGCGAAAGTTTTCTCTGTTAGTTAGCTCAGCAGCTATGGAGTTTGGGTGAATAAATACCCAGCAGTGAATGAATATCGTATTTTGGGACCGGTGATCATTCTCAGCGTCTTGGATTTGAATCTCTGGATCACATCAATCGTAGTGTTACAAGCAGAACCCCATAATTATAATTTATAACATTTTTATTATATAAAAAATTGTTATCAATAGAGATGTTTGAGTTTCTGCCGAGTAGCCAGTATAATTCCCAACCTGAAGTAACAGTTGTAGAAATAATTAAAGCTACATTTTACTTTGAGTCGTAAAATTCCGCATTTGCGTCGTATGGGGAATAACTTTGTTTCGGGAGTGCTCTTCTTGCTTTCAAATACTTAAAACACTTACTAATGCTACAAAGTAGATCTAATTCAAATTTCTTATTATTATATGTCATTTTAATACTCTACATCAGAGGTAGACTGAAAGTTTTAGAATCGTTTTACTTGTGTCACTTAAATATTAAATGGTTCGCGATCGACCAAAAATCTTTTTGCGACAAAAATTTTACATTTTACAAAACTCATCGTCACTCGTTATGCGAAACGTCGCTGGTTAAGCGAGTCATTTTTCTTACAATTAGTTTTGCTCGTTAAGCGAAATGCTCATTATGCAAGGTGCTTAAGCGATAAATCCCGCAATGTTTGAAATCGGACTAATCGAGGAACTGTACCAAAAAAATATGACTGCATAAACGGTATGTATACAATTTGAATTAAAATTTGATTTCTTTACAAATTTTCAAACCGTACTATAATTAATCTGCACTGATCAAAGAATGTATATAACAATTATTCAAACATTACTATTTCTCTATTTTTTTGTGCATGCATATTTATTCTAATAGTGACTTGTTTGAAATATTTCGATTGTTCTTTTATTATTCCTATTAAAAGTATATATATACAAATATTAAAGTATATTTAAATTTAATAATTCTAACTATATTTAATAATAACTATAATTTTCCATATACATAATATAAAAATACATTATTTCTATTAAAGTTCTCCTAAATAAATATTGATAATAGTATCTATAAATTTACTTTAAATAAAGTAATTTAATATTTTTTTTTAAATAACCAATTCTATTTCAATCTTCTTCCGGGCGTACGACGCGCAAATGTTTCCTAACAGTTTAATACTTCCTTCTCATTTCCTCTCATCGACAGTACACGTTTCCCCTCTGCTTCATGCGAATCGAAAAGCAATTTTATACTGAATAATTTCCGTCACAATGCGGCAGAATTGAGTGCAGTGCGTTTATTCGTATATCTCTTCTTTTTTTCTTTCAGTCGTTGCATCTTGAATTTCACTCAGTTGTATATGGATATATGTAAATATACGACTGTATATGTTGTATGTATTGGTAGTTGCGAGGGCGACCAAATGTGTGAATAAATTTGTATTTGCATTTTTCGAGGATTTCCCAATCGAATTTCTTACATATAGAATATGGAAATATACATTAGAAAGGAGAAATGTACAATTGGAAAACGAGTAGCTATTGTCAGAGTAAAAATAATACTATTGTAACCGAACTCATTCAAACGTAGGTAAACTTATTAAATAGAGTCATACCTCATAAAATGTTGAATTTAATTAAAGTGATCACTTCTTATTGAGCATCTTGTTATTTTTTTTATTGTTAACTTATCTAATTTTATCTTCATTTTCTTTATTGATGATCAGCATATAATAACTTTTTAACATTCCTCTTCATCGACAATTTTAAATTGTAAAAAAAATCGTTTAATCGTACATATTTTCAGTATTTTTTAATATCGACATATAATTAACATATCAAAATTTGTTAATAGTGTTTTTAATTTTCTACTAAATTTCAGTACATCGTGAACAATTTATGTTTATATTAATTAGTGTCGTTTTTTTAATGTACGTATAGTAAACTAAAACATTTTGGAATGGAATGAGTCAACACGCTTGTAAATTTATTTAATGGAGATGAGATTTGAGTGATTTAATATATTATGATGGAACAGAGATACATAATGTTTTATTATTTAAATTTATTAATTTAAATTGTTATATTTAAAATAATAACTTCTAATTTTCTTATTTTTAGAATATCTTAGTACAAATATATTGGTTGAAGTAAAAAGTGTTTTGTCCCATACATTGAGCTTCTTCGTGAGACCATCCTTATGCAAATGGTTCCAAACGGTTTTCTGGTTAATCTTCAGTTCCATGACAATGGAATAAGTGCTCGCATGCCGGTGTAACTCTACGATTTCCATGATTTTATCAATATTTTCGACGATTGGCCTACCATAGCGTGTCTCATCTTCAACGTCCATATTACCAGAACGGAAGCGTTGGAACCAACGCTTTGCTGTTGCTTTCGATACTGTATTTGGTCCATAAACAACACAATTTTTTTAGCCGCCTGCTCCGCTAAATACAAAATTGTCAAAAAAAATATTTTAAAGCGTTATGTCGCCTTTAAGTCGCAGTAAAGAGTGACCAAAGCCACCTAACGAAAAAAGCTCAAAACTTTTTACCAATATAACAATAAAAACATTTATTGCAACAAACATATAAGCAAAACATGAAAAATATGAAAGAAAAAAATAAATTGTAATAATATTTCCATTTTTCGAGCATTTCCCAATAGAATTACTTACATGTACATCCAAATATTATTCAGAGAAATATAACAATGGCAAAGTAGGTAACTATTTTTATATTAAGAAGTAACTTTACATATTGTATTTAACTATTTTTTGTAATAAACAACACGACTTTAGAGCAGAAAAGAGATTTAATTAATTTTAATAATGTTGCATAGGACGATAATAATTCCGTTCAACAGTTGATTTATTACATTAAACGGGATTGTACGTTTCGAAACTGTTGTGGATTTACGTTGAGTTGCGTTAGGTCATATAAGGTCAGGTCAGGTAGATTATAACATGTATCGACCCAGATAAACATACACCCCATCTAGACGTAAACATTATAATCCTCATTTGTACTAAGCCTTACATTCTTTGTATTCGGCTTATACATTTGTTGATCAAGTCTGAATATAATTGTAATTTCCGTAAAACTGCAAAATTAATGTAACAAATGTATTTTAGTATATATATGTATATTATATATATTTCTATTATATTTTCTTATATTCGGCTTCTCTGCAGGAGGGATTTCCGCTCGACGTAGTATGGATTCATTTGGAAATAAAATGATGGACGAACCGAAGGCGAGGGTTGGTGGGTCGTTGGTGCGGAAAGAGAGAGTGAGTGTAGTGCAAGAGAGTCGATGCGCACAAAATTCATCCCTTAAATATTCCATTCAACCTCGATGGAATTCAATCTGAAATATTTACTCTAATAACCTCAACTCTTCATTTTTGCTCATGCGTTCCAACGGTCTGATCTACAAACCGCATCCACCTATATGCGTTGCAATGTAATCCCTTGGGGGCGAAGCGCAGATCGTTTCAGCTCGTGCAAATGTTGTTCGTATTTATTTAATTATTTATTTACACATTTTTTTGCACAGATTATTTGTGCAAATGAGACGCAGCCTGTATTTGATTAAGATGTGGTGAGTTCGAAGGACTTAATGGGATATAAAGTGGAAGAATCGATATTGACAAGAGAAGCAACAGGCATGCGCCCAATTTCAACTTCGCATTAAACTGTTGCTTTCGCAATTCAAACTATAAATTGCTCCACACACAACGAAATACACTTGCATCCTCTTCTATTATTTTTTTTTTGCTCGATATAGCCCATAAAATGTCCATTCATTTTGTTTTCTGTCAACTCAAGTGTCGTTTTTTTCTAATCGTAAACCTATTGACTTGATGTTAACATGAACTAAGGTACATTCAAGAAGATTTAAAGCTCTACTACTATAAAACTAGCACAAATATCCGCTAATAATAGTAAAAGTGGTAAGATCAATAAGTTTTATAGACAGAAATTAGAATAATATTTTTTTTATTTATAAAATACTAATTTATTGAAACAGACAATTACAAAATAAAAAAACTCAATATAATAATATAAATATCATAAACCAAAAAAAAAAACAACTGTTTCAAAGGGCTATTGATTATAGGTTTTTTATTTATATTTTACTTAATTTAATTCATTGTTCAACAGTAGCAAAGACTTTAAATATACAATATTTCTTTAAATAAAAACATCAACCACTTAAGTAAAATTGTTTTTAATATTTCCATCTTATCTTCAAAATTATCGTCAATCAAATTCCCGACTGTATAGAAATCTCGACAACCATAATCCCGATAGTATTAAAATCCCGACTGTATCAAAATCCCGGCTATATCAATTTCGAATGTCGGGATTTTTATTGTCGGGATTTCGATTGCCACCGGTTGTTCCAATATCTATAACAATATATAAATATTTATTTTCCATAATTATTTCACGTCAGGTCAGAAAGACTTATGGCTAATATTTCTTCGCACAATTCTCAAAACAAATAAATAAATTCGACCGAAGTCTTTCCGTCCGGTATTATAATTATTTTTTCAAATCAATTAATTAATTAACAGTGATACATTTACTTAAATTTCAAAATTTTTTAGAACAATGTATTACAATATCCATGAAATGACAAAAATGATTGCAAAAAAACATGTAGGAAAGAACAAAAAAAAATACATCTTTTTCATACAATCTTTTGGACTTCTTGTTTTTTTAAACATTTACTTTAATACACATCATTAAATTTATTTTACAAAATTATTATTTTTTTGTCTTTTGTAATCTTTTAGTATTTTTGTGTTTAAGAAGACAAAATTTATTTCATCCTTATTTCTTAATAATAATTAGCTTTGTACATATTATTATTATTTTATATTTAGGATAAGAAATAATATGATCAAAATTTATATATTTATTATATTGATATAATTACTAATAACTACTTCAACCCTTTTATTGTCCAGATATGTTTAATAATAATAATATATTTATACTCATACATTTATTATAGTTTTGAATTCTGAGTAATTTCATGTTATGTAGAAACAGAGTTGTTATTGTACATTTTCAGTAAATTTTAATGAGTAACTAAGTAACATTTTTGGGATTTTTGCTTGAAATGAGAATATATTTTAATATTAAGAGTTATATAATTATTATAAATTTACATAAAATAAAACCTGTTTTTGTGCCGCACAAAAAAAAATATTCGAAATTTTTATTAATAAATAAAAAATTTAATTACACATGGAAACATTTTAAAAACATTTAATTTCTCATTTTACATATGGAGAAATTTTAAAAATGCACATACATAATTCACCTACTCGTGATAATCCAAAACGCGCATCTTATTGTGATAAATTGGTCCAAAATCGACTAATAGAATCGTTTGAGCATTACAAAGGTGCCAACGCTGTTGGAATTGGTTGGATTTCATATACCGCATAAAAAAAACCGAACAAAGAAAATCGCACTAAAATAATCGCATAAAAAGGACCGCATAAAATGGTCCGCACAAAAACAGGTTCTACTCTATATCAAAAAAATGCTTATTAATGTATTATAAATAATATATTGTGAGCATTATTACACAGTTTATATTCAAGTCATCTCGAAAGAAAATACACTTACGCAAATTGTGCAATTCTTTAATCGTGCACTTCAAAGTGACTTGACAGGTTGAAAGTTTATACAACTCGGTTGCAAAGTTAATTCTTGTAAAAATAATAAATTGAATTCACATGATGATTTTCTACCTTTCTAGTATGACTAATAAAATTATTATTTTCAAGTTATAAAACATTTGTTTCAATTAACTTAACAAAACGTTCTAATCAATAATTAATTGCCAAATGTATTTATTTAATATTATCAATTAAATGATTTAATCACAATTTCAATAATTTAAATTAAATAAATTTTATGATTTGAATGATTAAACTTGATTAAATGTTGTTTTTTTTATGCAGATATGATATTAATTGCGAATTAGTATGAAATAATAAGGGATTTGGAGGGTGGCTTAAGGGCAGTAAATATTTACGGGTTATAATATTTGGGATGAAGTGAGATTATGCGGGTGTTCTAAGTCCCATGGGTAAAATAGTCAATTTCTCCCTCGCATATGTCTCGTAACTCCACCAAATACGAAATTATGTAATAATGTTGAGACACATCGCAACCATTCACAAACAGTTTTATTTATTTAATTATTTTTAGTATTCATAGATCTTATAATTTATTTTTTAATTATTATTAATCTGGTATTAAAAATACATATATATATATATACTTAACCCATTTTTGCCCACTGTACCGAAGAGGGTACAATAAATAGTATTTTCGTCAATCTAGTGAATATTTGGAAGTTGATTCGGCGATTGAAAAACGGCCAGAGTTGGTAAAGGTGTTGTGCACCATGACAGCCAGAAGTGATGTCACATCCGTATAGCCGTGACTTAACGCCATGCGATTACCATTTATTTAGAGCCTAACAAAATTCCTTGACTGTTAAAAGCTCCAATGATGATTACACTTAGTTCAGTATTTTACTGATAAAGACTAGAAGTTCTATCAGCGTGAGATAATGAAGTTGACGGAAAGATGACAAAAGGTATGACAAAATGTATCAGAAAATCGGCAAATACATTTTGGAATGCGATAGTTGGCACCCTTGAATATAAGGGCATTATACGTCTGTTTATTTTCACATTTCTAGGGCAACCCTAACTTGCCCGTAAAAGAAAAACGCAATGTCACTAAAATTGTTTTAAACATTGTTTCGTTTGGCAATAAAATTCAATCTTCTGTACATGCCCAATAGAGCCCGGAATGTCTGTAGGAATTCGCCCTTCGACATTTCCCTCGTTCGCAGACAGATTTCCACCAATTTACTCTCCGTCTCTCTCGTTCTCACTCGTCCTCCAAACTTTCGCACGTTCACACACCCACACGTATCCTGTTGCATTGTACTAACTCATTTCGTCTCTTCAGCCCTTAACCTTTCTTCTTTTTGCGCACCCTTTTCTCACACTATATACCTCTTGTTCCTTTTTTTATCCTCTCGTACCGTAGTCTCGTCGTCATCCCTCCATCCCTTTTCCTACCCATATGAAATCCGATTAATCCGAAAACGCTGGAAATGAGTTTCAGCAAGAACTTAAATTGCTTTCGACTTCCGCGACGCGAAAATTTCGCAACAAATCACGAGCACCAGATGCAATTACTGCGAACAAACAGAAAAAAAAAGCGCATAATTATTTTTTTTAATCATGTCAAAAAATAATGCATATTTTTCATTTAACATACAACATTGAACTCTGTACTTTCAAAATATGCATCTCATAGAAATATTCATAGATTAAATAAAGCAATTACTTCATAATTCATAAAACCAAAATCATCTTATTTTTTACTTTTTAAATTAACACATTTTTAATTCATGGAAGGAAGGATTCATATCTAGTGGAAGAAATTAATTAAAAGAGAAACATAAATTAATGAGGTTGTTAGACTGTTGTACATAATGAAAGAGGCACTTGTCCTTGATCCGCGAAAATTGACAGCACTAATTAATGATTTCTGTTTTGTTACTCTTTTAGATTAATAAAATATTATAATTTAAAAAATATAAAATATTACATTCTCACTAAATTATTTTTTGAATTAAAAAAATATACGCAAATATTAAAATTTAATATGTAAAATTATACATATTTAATATAAATGTGTGCATTAACTACTATTAATATATTCCAATATATTTTATATTAAAATCATGCGTCATATTATTTATGTAGGTCAAAAGATTTATTACAGTAATTAAAACTATAAACACATCTAAAAATAAATTAATTTTTATTTATTAATGAAATTACTATTCGGTCTTATCAACTTAAACTGTATTTATTACATCATTGAATCATGTATAAACAGTTTTCAGCAAATTTTCAAAAAATATTTCTTATGTTGTTGTTTTTTTCGTCTTTACATCGATTGCTGACTATGTAAATTGCATATACAGTAGAGATAATGAAACTAAGAATTTATTGTCAAAACAAAAGTATATATATTTTCTTGCAAGAAAAGCAGCTGTCTCTCGAATACGTTTTAAATTATGAGCCGAACGTGGATCCGCTTATTGGTTCAAAAAAGTAATCATGGTATGCAAGAAATAGCATGTTACATTACAGTGAGTTTTCAGAGTTTAAACAGGAAAATGATTTAACATTAGGAAAATGATTAAACATTAGTTTCTCAATAAATATGTGCATTAACTGCTATTAATGTATTCCTATAGGTTAAAATTTTATTACAGTAATTATAAGTATAAACTCACAAAAAATAAACCATTTTTTTTCTTATTAATGAAATTGTTATTCCCAGACTGTTTGAAACCGGACTAATTTTAATGCATATTACTTTTTATAAAATAATAAAAAAAAAATGAGAATTAAATATAAGTCTATGATCCAATAACCTTAATCAGCAAATTTTAAACAAGTCTGACCTAAACGTGAATTTCCGAGTCATAAAATAATTAAAACGATTTAACATTAGGAAAATGATTAAACATTAGTTTCTCAATAAATATGTGCATTAACTGCTATTAATGTATTCCTATAGGTTAAAATTATATTTTATTTGAAATATATATTTTATATATATAATAGTACTATTTTTGCACATTAATGAAAAAATGTAATTTTGTTAGTATATTGATCAATATTGTTTATAATATAAATGGTAAGAGAAAATACGTGTATTCGTATTACAAAATGATTTTTATTGAATGATAACTACATAGCACATACATACGAAATGGATTTTTATCAAAATGAATTAATCCTTTGGGAGCTAAGTATAACAGATGGACGTATTTATCAATAAAATCATAACATCCTTCAAATCAGACAGCTATGCTATTTCTTTGAATCCGTAAATGCATTGTATAACTAAATCAATGAGCATAATGTACAATAAATACTCTTGTCAGGCAATTGAATAGGACCTGCTGAACATATGCTGCTGCCTGTTTTCCTTATCAGCATTGTCTTTCTCAATTTTCTGCACTTCCTCCAGTTTCTCGGGATCGATGATATTCCAATCCGGTGTCACCTCATCCGGTTGTGCCTTTGCCTTCTCCAAATCCTGAATACAAAAACAAAAACATAAAAATGTAAAAAAAAATCTGTTTATAAAAATTCTAGCATAAAAATCTCGCATAAAAAAAGCAATCTGGCATTTTTCCGTCGGTTGGACGTGCGGTTTAGATTCAGAAATATTAATAACATTTTGAGCGATCGGTTAATTAAATGCGGGCAGCGCAGGTGAATGCGCGTTATTTTCGGTGCCGGCTTTTGCAAAAATAAACAGAAAGTTTCTTTTTTCGTGTCCGTCTTGTATCCATAAACCAATCAATTTCGAACGCACTTATTTAGGCAAAGTAAAGGTCAATTTTCTATATTTAAAGTCCAATATTTCATATACCGTGATATTCCCTTCAATCTCTATTCTTAACGTCTGATGACATTGCATAACATATCAAACATATTAGGAAATGGCAGGAACTATATAAATATTTCATCAATTTATTAATTGAACTAATTTAAAATTACTGATTTGTCGCATAGACGGCAGTCAAATGTATGACGATTAACTTGATGACGTTCAAATTCAAAAAACAATTTAATAATTATTGACCAGAAACTATAACATAGTGACCTGACATATGTACGTAGTAGTTTATACAGCCGACATACATTTATGTCCCATTTCACGCATAGTGTGGTTGCGGTATTGGGTTTCTTTATAAATGTACATCATAACATTTAGAATTACAGTCATTACACCATTTCTTCCAAAAAATTACATTTGTATATTACACGACTATCCAAATTATTGAATCTGAAAATATATTTCCTATCTTACAATATCTTACTTATATTGATGACGATCAGTTCAAGGGGAAAACGAGAAAAAATTACTAGAAATATAATTTTCAAAAAATTATTGGAATTTATGCTGATCATTCATGTAATTTTAGAAATTAAAATAAGGTTATATTTTTTTAAAGAAATTTGGAAACCACTGATTTACAGTATTGATAGATAATAAAAAAATATAGGTTTTGACTAGGAACTAGTGGTATAGTTGAAATTAAGAAAGTCTATCTTAAAAACATAAATACACAAATCATCAACATCTTGATTGAATATAAGTTAATTCGATCTGCTGACATTTTTAAGTAGAAGTTGGTACACCCCAGAGACAGATGCCACACATACTGTAGATGCGGTGATAGTTTTTTTCTTAGAAATTGGTTCAAATAAAACAGCGTTTTTCAACCTGTACACATAACATTGTTAATGGGTCGCACAATAACAGCTGTACCTCTCAAATACAATGATAAACATTAGTTTCTCAATAATTTACATTACATTAGTTTTATATCATTAAAGTAAATGATAATTTTGAAAAATTTCCATTCTACTACAAATCTATTTTATTTAATTAGTTAAGTTATCATTAACATTTTGAGTTTCAAACTAATTTTGTATTATATATTGAAACCAGTGTTATGTTACTTCTACAGACAAGCAAAATATGGGAATGTTTCGAGGACTGGATAATTGTTGAGAAAATAAATAAAATCCAATAAATTGATTAAACGTTATAAATTTGTTATAGCTATACTATAACACATATTATTAACGCGAGTCAAATATTGAAAGAATTATCAGACTTCAATATTATTGTTTAGATATGAGAAATTACCAGTTAATAAATTGTACTATTTAACTGGCTAAATATGATACTTTTACTTTATTTTATCAAATGAATAAATGTATTTAAATTAAGTAAATTCGTTTGTTTATTTTGTAAATTAATTGACGATCAAAATTTAGTAATTAATTGATCGATTTTAGTTTTGCTAAACAAAGCTATACAAAGCTGCGGTCAATTTCCAGGGCAACCTTGATAATGTTTGACATCGTTTTCATTAACGTCGCTTTAATTAACTAATTATTTAGTTACGAGTCTAGGCTAGGTTCGGATGCTGCGTGCGATGCCGATATGCCATCTAGACTTGCTCCGGGAGATAATTAGAATACGATTATTGCACAGAGACAGACATAGACTTAAATGGTTTTTACTTAAAGGAGACAAGGCATTTGCTTCAAATTATTCTCCTAGTCGAGAGGCTGTCCACAACATCAGACTTCTAATTTAATGAAAACCAACAACTCGTACTCAGCGTCTCCCCCTATACTTCCGTCCGTCCGCTGCAATTTAATTTGTTCTTCCAAATTGCGGAAAGAAAGAAAGCGATATGTTTACAGCTTTTGCAGACGAAATGTGCCATGACGCAACAAACGACGTAAAGGCCGTGATTGATTTTGTTAAGATCACGGCACATATGTGGGTGTGCAATAGATAAATATTTTTATTATTACTATCATAATAGATTTTCAATATTTTAAGAACACTTTCATAAGTTTCCCCAGGTATGAGTTTCTTGTTGATTATAAAACTCTCAATATTTATTATTTAAATAGCTTCAAGTAGGTAGAAAGGCAAATACAATATGTTAATAAAGGATGCATGAACATGGATGTTTTTGTATCTGCTTAAACTTGTTTCCTCGAGTTCGCTTTTATCTTTTTATGTGCTTCTATCCTGTACATCAAAATCCAATAAGCTTCAACTTATCCACTTCTAACGAGTAATATCCTTCGCGCTGGAAAAGCTCCACTACTTTGGTGTCCTATCAAACAGCATACTTTCTACTACTCGTGTAGTTTGACTTTATCGCTTTATTGAAGTTTTAACTCATTTTTTTTATATTAGTCTTTTCTCGTATAACAAATTTTATATAACTCTACATCTTCATTACACAATTATCTAAATTAAATGATCGATTCTGATAATAATAGAAATCAAATTTTCTCAAATACATATTCTATTTACACTCATCAATTTATTATTATTAACGAGTTCATCAAGATTACTAAGATTTTCAATAGTTTCAATTCTATTAAATTTTGTTATAAATCTATTGTATATATACAATAATTTTTGATTATTATCACGTCTATTTATATACTAATAATTCATTATTTAGAATTTATCATATAAAGTTTCAAATAAAATAAATAATAAATGAATAGATTTTCTGTAATTTACAAATTAATTACTTATTCTCTAATAATTTCCAAACCAGCAACAAATATAATATTAACATATTTTAATTAAGTTCAAATTAGATATAGTACTGAATGATCTTAATTATAAACAAAAATTACTTAATAAAATATACAATTGAAACTGCTTAATATTTTGGTGTTTTAAAGAATAAATTGATTATTTTAATCATATTTAATAGCCATAATATAACCCAAATGACTGAGGTGTTTCCGCCTATAAATTTAAAATAATGAATTATCCAGTAAGTATGATAACAATGATTTAAAAAACATATAATAAAGAATGTACTTTATGTACTATACTGACAATATTTCAATAATTTTCTAAAATAGTTACTACCGTTACTATTGTTCATTGGTTTTAATTGAAAATTGATATTTATTACTAATAAACGTACAAACTTGCATTTAACAACAGTTATTAATCGTGATGAGATTTAGTAAATATTCATCATAATAAGATAGAATATAATTTTCGATAATTTGTTCCTCAAGGCTGTCTTTTCATAATTACGACACTATACAATGTATGTGTTCAATTTTGGACTATTTGAAAACAGGTTTATTCGAAAACTGAAACTATTATAATGGAGAGACGAGGTTCCGCAGTATAAACATAGGGTTTTAGAGGTAATTTATGTGAATAAATGTTTATTAGTCTCAATAGTCACACAATGGATATCATTACGCTAGGTATTGTGTTAATTACTGTGAATACCGTAATTATAAAGGACATTTATGAAACACGCTACATTACTCTCATATACTATCATTTATTATTTTTCATTATGTACCTGTCTACGTGATATGATGTAGTGAAATTATTATTTTATAGGAATGAACTAAATGTGAATGTAAAATCGTAAAATAAAAGTGTTTAATAGGTTGACGTGTGGACTGTAAACGTTGTCGTAAAAAAGTCGAAACCGTGTTTTTTTTCTCTAGATATTCGTGTCATTTCAATGGTAAATCGGCCGTAAAACCAATCCGTGTCCGTGTCATGTGGCCGAACACTAATAAAATCTCTCGAAATAACTTGGTGTAAGAAGAAATAAACTGGCACAACAGCGAAAACATGAACGGTGAACGAGAGAAATAAAACAAAGAAAAGAATTACAAAAAAAAAAAATGAAAAGTGTCAAAAAGAGTCTACTTGCTCTTGCTGCGCTTAATTCATTTTGGCAGTTCATTCGATTTGGTATGGGCCGACTGGAACGTGTCTCCAGCCACTCGCCAAGTTGAATGAAATTGTATTAAATTCGCCACCGTCTCTTTTATTTATTTTTTTCTAGTTCTTTTTATGCAAATGTTTCTGGCCGGAATTCATCCGAAGCCGCGCTTCCTACCCGGAACCATTCAGTATTCATAACGTTATTTCCGCCCATATTAGATTGATTGCTGACTCAGAACTTTTTCCAACTGGGATGTTGGAGCGGTAATTCTGAGATGGGGTAAAATAGCGGAGGATTGCAATAAAATAGGGGCGGACAAGGTTAAAGATGGCAAAAGAAGACCAAGCAGACAAAAAAAAGAGAATACGTATGTTGCCAATTACAAAATGCCGTAATCGCAGCGAGAAACTTTCCGAGATTAAAACTCGTGCGAAAACTTTGTCGTTTAAGGAATGAAGAGGGATCATCCATGAAACTGATTTTATCGAGAAAGTTAATTTACATATTTTATATTCGGCCCTCCCCCGCTCCCCAGTATTTGAACGGTAAATGAGATTTGATTATATAATATGATGTTATGATTATCATCGTTTGTTATTTTATTATGGTAATGATAAATAAACGTTTCAAATTTATTTTCAATTTGTTTCTGCATAAATTAACGGTTAAAGAGAAATTGAATTTTTGGAATTTTTGAAATTCTGTTCTCAAAATATATACAGTCGCGCAGTGTTAGTGGCTGAAATGCAGTGCTTTTCAAAAATAAACAGTAGTTTAAGGCTAAGATTATTTTATTAATACTATCTTACTAAATATTACAAACTTAAACAATAACTATATTGAACAGACAACTGCCTGATTAAATTTAAATAATATAAAAACTGAATGTTTCAAAGCAATAATTGATAATACAATATCTGCATTGGAAAACATATTTAAAGTTTTTGAAAGTCATACAAAAGTTATTATCAATATTAATGTTAGTTGGATCTAAAGAAAATTGAAACATTGAAAGGACTCGGAAATTGTCAGATAAAGATAAATTTCAATTTTATATTTATGGAATCGAATTCTACGTATAAATTAAATTGT
Source organism: Nicrophorus vespilloides (assembly GCF_001412225.1). Classification (NCBI taxonomy): domain Eukaryota; kingdom Metazoa; phylum Arthropoda; class Insecta; order Coleoptera; family Silphidae; genus Nicrophorus; species Nicrophorus vespilloides. Next base: position 37,298 of record NW_017095545.1, read on the forward strand.
TACTATAATAAAATGCAACTTTAGACAACAAGAAGCTCTAAAACTAATTCTAGATCAAAATTTAATACAAGAATATCCAAATTGAACCACAGATTAACGTATACTAATAATACCACGGAGCCTCAATCAAAGTACGCAAATTGTAAACATTCTTAAAACAGTTAATCTCCTCTTCAACCTTATAGCCTGCTTCAGATCCAAACTGGGAGGATGCTCTACTAATACACTACACATATACAAAACATACATCCATCCTGTAATCACATACCCCATCGTAACTCACACCCTCTTTTCACCACAACTGCTAAAAAGACTATTACAATTCGAAAGAAAAATAATCCAAAAAATCCTTAAGCTACATTACAAATATCCTTCAGCTCAACTCTACGATCTTGTTCCCTTCCCCAGCATTACAGACTTCATAAATACACTCCAAGGAAAACTAGCTCTAAGAATCCAAACACATAATCATCATACACTTTCTCTATTCAAACTTCCTCCCAGAAGCTGTCTCAGGCTAAAACCAAAAAACAAAAACCCCATTCCCTCCAGCTAAGCTGGTGCAGAATCTCGAATCTGATGTTCCCATTTTCAATGATCTCATTCAAAACATTAGCCCATTCTTTATGTGATGTTCCAATTTCTTGCTTCTATTTCTTAATGTGTTAATGTATTTATCTGTCGCTAAATAGTGTGTTAAATATTATTAACTGATGTTCCCTAAAATGCGTAAATCTTAAATTTCTCTAAATGTGTACTTCTTATTTCTTAATGTGTTAATGTGTGTTTATCTGTCCTTAAATAGTGTGTTTTCTTTAAAATGTGTAAATCTTAAATTTCTCTAAACTTCTCTAAATGTGTACATCTTTAAATGTGTGTCTCTAAAATGTCTATTTATGTTCAAAATATCTTCCTGTTTAAAGAATGTTCTGAATTACTCTACAAATATATATATATATATCAAAATCTGTAACCCACAAACTGCATGCTGAAAGATCTTAGGCTTAAGCAGTATGACTACTTATGTAAAACCCAAATATGTAACCCATTTCACATATAAATAAAAACATTTGAAACCTAATAATACCAGTACGGTATTTATGCATTAAAGAGCATCAACTAAGTGCAATATATACTCTCAAGATGTCCTTGTTCAAAGTACAGGAAGACTTTGCATAATGCGGGTATTCGGTTCAGCCAATATCTCGGCCTGTTTGAAACCGTACTAATCGGCAAACAAACTACATACAAAAAATAAACCGCTCGAAAGAAATATTTGACAAAATATTTATTTAAGCTCTACTAAAATTTAGTATATTTGAGTTTTTTAAATCTAACCATAGTGAATCCGCGCTGAACTAAGCTACACTGTGCGATCTATTGCTGTATATGTATTTATTCGCCATTCTATTAATAACTAATTTATATATTTCAATAACAATATAATTTTCTATTACTGAAATCATTACAAATAAAAATATTTTACAAATTTCATCGCAATCTTACGTTTGTAATTATATTTATCTTAATACCAAGTACATGAAATTTTTCAGCTTTTAAGATATCTTAATATCTTTATTAATATTTTACTTTTTAATTTTGTTGTTTAACACTGGTGCTACTCAGCTTCAGTTCTATTAAATCAGGTGTGTCAAACTCCCGGCCCGCAACGAACATTTTTGCGGCCCGGCCAATATATCGGCACACAATAACTAATATAATATATAATAAAATAAAAAACCGATACAGAATACAAATAAGATACTGAGAATTTGCTAAACGTTTTTTGAATTATACTCTGTTCAGATCAGATCACTACGAACATGTTAGACATAATTAAAGCAATCAAATGTAAGCTAGTTCTTTGGGAAAAGCAACTGAAAAATGAAGATTTAACGCACTTTTCGACTTGCAACATGAACAAATTAAGTGTTGATGATACTGCATCGTATTATAAATACTCAGAATAAAAATCAAATCTTAGAAATGAATTTGAAACAAGATTTAAAGATTTTAAATATTAATCTTTATAATTGGCAAAGATAATTCCATCAATAAGAAATAATATAACTTCAACTCAACGGAAAAAAATCTAAATACAGTGGAACCTCGCTTAACGGTTTAATCCGTTTCAAAATTTCCAGATTTTTTACTGGTTTATTGAAACTTGTTCAAAAATACACATAATATGTGTAAACAAGTTTTAAAAATGATGTAGCAGGCGCGCAATCCGGGTCAATCTCTTCTCATCGTTATTCGTTATGTGAAACGTCGCTCGTTAAGCGAGTCATTTTTCTTACAATTCATTTTGATCGTTAAGCGAAATGCAAGTTATGCGACGTGCTCGTTAAGCGAGGTTCAACTGTATAAAAAAACATATTTTCTCCTACAATTTTAAGACAGAGGGTAATAACTAATTTGAAAGATGAAAAGGTTGGTTATAAATTCTCATCTACAATGATAATTTCATAAATTATAAGTAAATTATAGTCCAATATTAATTAAGTTAATTGTTGTCGTCGGTTATAAAATTTAAATTCGCGAAACACGTTGCACAATTTTCATAAGGTTAGATGGACGCCACGCTTTCCTAATAATTCGATTTGTTGTAGTCTGAGAGAATGAAAGAAAAATGTCGACCTCACTCGATCCCGTCGTTTCGCAACATGCCGGTTATGAAACGGCGAAGCCAAAGGAAAATGGTAACTTAATTCCGTCGACGTTTCTCGGCCAGGCGAGAAAATTACTTTTTAAGAAAATTAGCTCATTATTAGTGTCCATGATCGTATCGAGTTTCCTCTGCTTTTGCCACTCTCTCCGCGAATAAGAGAAAAAAAGAAACGCGTACTGACAATACTGATTATGAAATTAAGCGGACGATACTACTGCTCAAAGTTTTAATGAGGTATCAGATTATCAAACATCCATCACACGTAATTCGTTTTAAAGTACAAGCTGTAATTTCTTGGAGCGGAACGCGTGATGCATGTAATCACACCAAAATTCCTAATACTGGTTTCAGTCGAGGGATTTAATATTTGATTAGTTATTAAATAGAGAAATTCCTCGTATAAAAGCGTAGTTACATTCCTAGAAAATAGCATGTGGTGATAAATGGTGTTATGTAGAATTATGATTCACTACATAATTCATACCTATACAAAAAATATTAATAAATCATCTTAAAAGATTGCAGAGCTAGTAAATTATTATCTTATTAATTAATAAAATAAAACTTTTCTAAATAAAATGACCTAGTCATACGCTTAGTATTAGTAAACTACAAGAGCTATGTCGCGTACGGATCATTGATAGAACTCAGCACTTCCTCAAACTTTTACTATTTACTAAACCTCGTTAAGTGAATATGTTCAAAGCAATAGGATTGGGTGTATTTTTTTTAATTCTGATATATCGAAATCTTGTTGTAAAAATATCTTGTTATACCAGGGATATCTGCATTTGATTAATTATTAAATATTTAGAGGAAAAAATATATTTTCTATGTCTCTTTTTTAAATTACCTTCACAGATTTCATTTGACTTTTGGAGGCGTAAAGGATCCAAAGGATGTAAATGAACATAATCAAAGCGGGTGCGAAAAGCGCCGCGTACTCTGGTGTTCCCCTTGCCACAGCTTGGTAAAGTCCCAACAGGGACAGAAATATCGCAACGCCGGCGGCCATGTAACGTCCCGTCCTCCGCCGCTCCTCCTATTTACAAACAACAACAAAAAAACACAAAAGGACTACATTAACGTAACATCAATTAACTGAGAAAGTTTTAGTCATTATTTAGCATGCATTTTAAGTACATTGAACAGTTTCATCTATTCTACATTGTTCGATAATCAACCACTAAAAATCATTAATTTCATATAGACCGTACATATTTTACTTAGTTGCGTCCTCAAGGATCTAAAATTCATATTTCAATTTGTAAAATCGATACTTTAGTTATTACAGTTTTCAAATTTGCACACATTGTGACAGTATATAATTTAATTTATAAACGCTTGCTTTTTAATAGCATAATATTCAGTTTACCAAAAATATAGATAAAAAAACATACATTACAATATTCTACAATTACATCAATATTTACTCGCATAATCCGTTCAGTCCGGATTTACTAAATTCCGGTTTACTAAGGAAATTCCAAAAAATTAGTACACAAAACTATTTTACGTCTCATTAAAGACCACGGTCAGTCAGCTTTCAAATAGTCCGGACTATATGAGATATTGCAGTATATAAATAAATACATCTGGTCAAATCTTGCTTTTCTTTTAAATCCTTTATTTAATAAAATTCTGTTATTATCAAAATGATTTTTTTTATAATTAATAAATAAAAATAAGTGTTGGATACTTCGTTAAATATTAGAAATATAAAGAAAATAAAATTATATTTATTATGATGTAAACTTTTGCTGCTTCTGAGTAAAAGCGTTGCATTAAAGAGACATCAATAGTGCAGAAAGTTTAATCATTATTTAGCACATATTTTAAATACATTGAACAGTTTCCACTCTATTTAACTCTGTTTCGAGATCAGCACTTGGGAGTCATTAATTTAACCATAGTAAGCTCTATTTTACTTAGGATATAAAATTAATATTTCATTTTACAAAATCGATACTTTTGTAGGTGTCATACATTGTGAAAACATACATATGAATATCGATTGAATTTGTTTTTCTAGGTGCATCTTCCAACTACGTTCTCAAATAAGCTTTGTGCAGTTCTGATATATTATCTCTCCATGTCCAGACCAAATACAGAAGAAAATTGACATCTCCAGAAAAATTTGAATACTCTAGAAATTTGTATAGAAATATTTGATTCAAAATAAAATCTCAATTTGTAAGTATAGAATTATTCTTAAACATTTTCTTTCATTATCGAAAACTGCTTTTCTACAAAACTATACAAGAATCTATTTACCTCACAATATTTTTTGCAGGAAAAATTCAATAGAAATAATATATTAAATACTTTAAAAAAATTGTTTCAAAATTTTTCTTTTAAAGTTGCTTTGCGAAATGCTCGCTGTGCAAGGTGCTCGTTAAGCGAGGTTTTACTGTAATTGGTATTTATTATGCGTAAGTTACAACATCATTTACAACAGTATTTTATTATTTTTCTTTTTGGTACGTATGTAATTGTATATTTGTGTGAATATTATTGTATATCTACTGAATGTTATAATATATCAATAATTACTAAGGAAATGCAAATGTAATGCATTTATTACATTCTGAAAAACCTGTAATTTTGTACTGTTATTGCAACACCAACAAATACTGTAAGAATGATCTTTTTAAGATCATTTGACTTATAATTATGGTACGTAATACTTTATAATTTTGGGGTTCTTTAATGTTATAATTTTTTATCCAATATTTCTAGTCACGAGCAGCAACAAACTTTCATGATTTAAAAAAAGTTCAAAACTCAATTCCAAATAAATCCAGAGACATTAGTCATTACATTGCAAGGTGTCAAATCATGATCTCGCACGCGTATGATTCACACGTGTTATTACTTGGTCTTGTTGCACCCACAACATCCATTTTCCAGCAAACTTTTCCTTTCGAATAATATTTACTTGGCACAAATTCAGCATTTTTGATATCATTCACGTTTGTCTTTCTCAGCGTGATTCACGTTTTCAAATTTATACTGCCTTTCCATCTATTTCCATCTATTGACTAACATGATTAAAAGCAATTATCAAACAAGATACACGAAAAAAAAAGAGAAAAACAATCCATAGAATGTTTTGTTGTAATATTTACGAAACAGCGGGACAGTGTTTTCTTCTATTTTTACTTCGGAAACGGTATGATGTCTACCCCCAAGAGAGACTGGAACGTGTAAATATTTAGGAATTCCGAAGGTCTGGCACTTAACGCAACTTAATAAGTTCATTAGTCTGCGGGACGGGTCGTGCAACCTTCGCGAATGTGTTTGAAATCGTTTTGGCAAATATTCGAAGCAATAAAAAAAAATAACACGTTCGATCTATCGATTTGAGACGATGATATGTTCTTTCAATTATATACAATATCAGAAAGATTTACACTAAACGTTTTAATCAACATTACTACAAAAATACACTTCATAGTTTTTTTTGGCATCGACAGTAATTAAAATAATATTTTTTATTGTAACAGTCAAAATAATTAAATTTTCATTCACAACAATAATATTTTCTGCTGTATAGGACTATTGATGTTATAAGGGTTTAAAACAAATATTACTAGAATAGATTATATAAGATTCAAATAAAATTGATTGTCTACCTAATCAATTGAAGACACAAGTCTGTGCAACATATAAAAAGGAGCTATATATTTCTAAAAACCCAATGAATGAACTTCTAAAAAAGGTTCTACATACACTAACACTACAGTTTTTGACATATCCACATTAATAGAAACCATCGTTAGCCCTTTGGCCAGCCTATTAGTATATATATTTTCATTGTATGTTAAAATTTATTTATGTATAAATTGTACTTTTTTTTTCTCTTCTTCTTATGTATTGATGTTTGCCCAATAAATTATTATTATTATTTTAGAAACCATACATTTTTGCAAATAAAGAAAAAAATCTTTCCCATTATTTCCATTTGTGTAATTATAGTAGAATTTATTAGAAGTTTTTCATCCTAAGAGTGGCCGTAAATTTTATAAATGGAAGGAATAACAAGATTAATACCATTTACTATTAATCTTGTTATTCCTTCAACGCGTTGTTTATCTTTCAAAACAATGCATTATTTGAATTATTTTAAATTCAATGATCACAAGACTATACATTTTCTTATTATTATAAAAAAGGACAATAATTTCAAACCAGAAAACAATCTTCATTAAAAATAAACATTGTGACCATTAAAATAAAGTTTGAAAAAAGTTTTGTTTAATTACTTAATATTGCAATATTTTCATAATTGACAATTTATGACGTTTTTCATATTCACATTTCTAAATTGTCATTAATACTTCGATTATTTCTTTCTACATATACAAATTATAATTAGTCGTTTATTTGCACCATTTTTTTTATTTTATATAACACTACAACTAATTATTAATATTGTCCGATGATAACGCAAAACCAATTATTTCAGTTATTTTATTTTTATAAACATTGAAATATATAAAAATTAAGATTAAATAAAAAAAATGTTAATCCTCAAAAACATATATAAATATTGCTTCCAATTCATTATTTGTTATAGACTCCATAGTCAATAGCCTTTTGTAATTATTATGAATAGTTATCCTTATGTATTTATGATATTTTTGTTAACTTGTTGGATGTTCTATTACTATAGTAGTAAATATTATTATTGATAGAATAAAGTAAGTATGAATATTACGAATACCTTAAATATTATATTCAAGTTTAGTCTATTAAATAATAATGTTAATTCAAACTATTAAATTCAATTAAAAACCATTAATCTTACTCTAAGTTTCATTTTCTCAATGGAATCCATGACCAAAATCTCTTTTTGTACATCAATCACAACCATAATTCTGTAACTCTGTTTATCAACTTGACTTTAAACTTTCTGAACTGCAGATACGTTTGGTGAGAGGGCAGAGCAAGGAGTGAACAAGTTAGAATATTGCTGCTGGTAGAATAAGAGTTGTATTATTAGCAACGCATCTGAGGCAGTACTGGAATGAAAAAGTTTTGGAGCCGGAAAGACGCGAAACGGAAACAAAATTTTGTTTATCCCACGAAACTTTAACTACCAGTCATTACCAGTCTGTTGTCGTAATAAATCTTACGCAAAGTAAACAATAACGAACCATATGGTAATAATAAAGAATTTAATAGAAATATACTTCTTCAGTTGCTACTTCATATAACTAATAATTGTAAATGTAACTTAATAGTCGATGATTAAAAGTACATGGTTTGAAATATTTAAGTAATTGGTGTAATATATATAGTTTAGTTAGATGTTCCATAAATCAAGGAACCTTGATTGTCATTTTTAGAACAATTGCATTTACCCGGTGTTTAGTTTGGGTGCGCAATTCAATTAGTTTGATATGACGATGTAGGCAACTTTATGATCAAACATTGAACAATATTTTAAACAGCAATTAAATTTTAAACAAACAAAAATATCAAAGAATACTTCAAATATCACATTTTTAAGTGTATTAAATAACATATTTTATAATAAACTTATAATGGTAATCATTTCAACAATTTTAGCCACATAGAATACAAAATATGTTGAACATTTTTCACTAAAAGACTACCTATACTTGGACATGAATATTAAGAAAAATGGTGGAATATTACCAGTTTTAAAATAAATTATTTAAGGTTATCTAATATTTCTATAGTATGTCTTAATATTTGATTTATACTAACATCAAAATCGTAAAGAAAGGTAGAACTGTAAAAAAAGGAAACCAAATATGGTTAGAACGTTAATTCTCTTTTGAATGAGTAAAAAAAGTTACTTTCCAAATGCACGGAAAGTGCTCATTTCAAATATTCCCGGGAATCCACGCCCGGGATTTCCCGACCGGGTATAAGTGCACGTGTTACCAGCCTGGTAGCATCGCCGCATTCGCAGTTCTATACAGTTATAAACCCGACGTCATAAAAAGACAAAAAATCTGTTAGTGTACCACAGTTTTCTATTCACAAAGGTAAGTTTGTACTATTAGGTTTAATTTTGTCAAAATTGTCACTGTTGGCCGTTAATACATATTAAAAACCAATAAAAAGAACAATGTTCGATGTAACCACCAGTAACCACTTTATGATACAATATTTGTGACTGCTGTTGGAACACACATTTCTTTTCAGTGCATGTTATCCCTTTAGCCCTCAATACTCTTAATGCATCAATACTCTGTACCCATAATATAAATATACAAGGTAGCAAGAACGGTCGTTCCATTTTCGTTATCTTTCGCGCATGGCGAATGCTTCTCCTTCCTCATAACAATGAAAAATATACATGTGTTTATAGTCATGCTGTGTATACTTCCAGTTATACATTGTTTACCTCCCATTCATCTCTACCCATAGAACAAATAGTTATACCAATTTTATCATATCATATTTCACATAGATTAAAAATACCTTGTATATATATCATGCTATGTACCCAGAGACATCGGGTTACTAAGAATAATGCGCCCCTCATGATAAGAAGAGGCTATAGCCCTGTGGTTAAAGTGATCTTGTCCATATCTTTACTTATGTTCAGTGTGACAATTATTATGTTAATGTAAACTGCAGTCACAACTATTTTATGTGGTTGCATCAAATTACTTAGTGTTTACATAATATATTTTATATCTTAGTAATGATAATGATTTACTTTTTTTGTTGTAGAGATTATATTTAATAAGTAAATAGCGATGGCAGATACTGTGTGGACATATTATACAAAAGAAAAAGGAGGCGAAAAAGCGAGATGTTTAATATGTGAAAATAAATTATTAAGTTGTAAGGGATCATCGACCAGTGGTCTGATAAGGCATTTGCATCATGTTCATAAAATCAATGTATTGAAACGAAATGTAAATGACAACCAAGTCGCTGGTTCAAGCAACACAAGAAAAGTTCCCACAACAATCACTAAACAACCTCTAATATCATTTGTTATGACACAAAGACATTCTCTGTCTGAAATAGTGGCAAGACTTGCGTCCGTTGATGGATTTTCAATCAATGGAATTTCCAAAAGCGAATTTATTCGTCAAGCACTAAGTGATAGGCAATGTATTTTACCAAATGATAAAAATGATATAAAGAAATTAATTTATGAGTTTCATGAGTTTGCAAAATGTGAAATAGTAGGAAAAATTAAATCTCATAAAGAAAAATGTGGAAAATTCAGCCTCACGTTAAATGAGTGGAAAAGTTCAAGAAACCGACGATACTTGAATATAAACATTCATTTTAATAAACAATATATTAATTTGGGAGTACTAAGAATGGTAGAGAGTAGTACAGCAATTAAAATAATTGATCTGGTTAATTCAAAGCTATCTGAATTTGGCATACATTTATCAGATGTAGTCGCTTCAACTACCGATGGAGCTGCCGTTATGCTAAAATTTGGAGGATTGTCTCAATATATCCACCAAATATGTTACAACCATGGCATACATTTAGCTGTAGCAGATATAATTTATAACAAAAATAAAAAATATAGTATTAATCAAAATGATATAACTGAAAATGAATATAGCTCAACTGAAGATGACTTTTTTGAATCTGACGATGAAACAGACAATGAAGAACCAGATAATGCGGTATCCCACAAACGTACAGTAGATGATATTAAACCTGCATTACAAATGGTACGAAGAATTGTAAAGTTTTTTAAAATTGCACCAAACAGAAACTCAATATTACAAAACCATGTCAAAGAAATGCATGGGCTAGAAATGAGTTTGATTCTAGATTGCAAGACCAGATGGAAAAGCATTGTGACAATGACTGAAAGATTTCTAAAAATAGTTGATTCAGTTCGAAATGCATTGAGAGATTTGAGTTCCCTACATTTACTGAATGATGATAATATTCCAATATTATGGAATATTTGCAATGCACTTAAGCCAATTAAATTGGCTGTTGAAGCGTTGAGTAGGCATGATGCAAATCTAGTTACCGCCGATGCAATTTTGAAGTTTTTATTTGATTCACTGCGTGAAAATGATGATAATATTTCATATGAGTTATTGGAGGTTTTATTGTATCACGTTAAAGAACGAAGGAATCAAGATCTTGTGTCTTTGGCAAAATTCCTTCAAACACTCGATTTACAATCAACTGCTACATACGATTTGCCTTCATCGTCAAAGTCTGCAATTATTCACTATGCTAGCGAATTATTTAATCGATTATTCGAACACGAGGTTGAATGCGATGATATGGTTAAAATAGAAGTGCAAAGCGATGATTCCTTTGGAGAAGAAAATGAGCAGCATCTTGATATACATGATAGACTGGCTGACGCTATAAATGCAGCACTAAAAACTAAAAAAATAGAAACAAAAGATCTACAAAAAGAATTACAAATATACGAAAGTACAGGAAACATAACAAAAAATCTGCAAAATTTGTTGGATTCTTTGATGACTATACGTCCCACTTCAATTCAAAGCGTAAGGGTATTATCTCTAAGCGATTTTTCCATTGATTGTCTTACCTTTCTAAAATGCTATTTTTTAAACAAATAATTTATGTAAACAAGAAGACTTCGCTCTTCCTTCCATTGGATGAAATGAATCAATATAAATCTGTAAATAATAATAAATGAAATACTTTTGGGATTTTTACTTTATTTTTGAATTATATTTTGTTACATATTTATATATCTTTTTTTATTTTATTTTTTTACAATGTTCCCCTAATTTAAATAAATTTCATAGTATCGTTAGAAAGGTACATTTTGAATTTATCGGAAAAAAACTTGAAAATGGTAATCTCTAAAAAATAATCAATACACAAATTATAGGATCTAAAAAAATCATACAAATCTTTTCTCTAACGAAATCTGATGATCCTGGAAATTATTCTTACATACATTAATGCAATTTCCCAAACTATATTCCGCGGAACACTGGTGTTAATAGGTTTTCTGTGAAAAACAGTAATGAAATAGTTACTAAATTAATAATGATTTTTTTTTAAATTTTTATTGATTATGTGTTATTATCTACCCCACAAAATAAACAAGGTGTTGCGTGAAAATTTCAGAATTTACAAAGTGTTCCGTTGTAGAAAAAGTTTGGGAAACCCTGCATTAATGAATGACACGCTTGTATAGTCATGTGCAAAGTATGCCTGGGTATCTTTTAAAACAAATCTTAAAATAATCAACACCATGAATATTGCAACTATGCAGCCATCTATGGTGTACAGTTAGAAATGTATTGGTGAGAGTACACCGATCAAGTAGTCAACTGCCAAAGCTGTCAAAAACGTTTTGTAATAAATTTGTACGAAATGTGCAATTTTCTTCTTTACCATTAGTTATCGATCTAAAAGTGGTACAATTGTGTGGTCCATGTGCGTTTGGTTGGGACGATTTTTGAGTAAAACTAATAGATAGAATTGGTGTGGACTATTTTGTGAGTAATTCGTGATAAGATGGGTAACGTACACGCAAGTTCCGGGGCACCAAACATGGCACCCCCGCCGCCGCCAGCCTCGCCGACCGCCGCCGGTGTAGCCGACGTCAGCTCCCCAAACGAGATTGAGAACCCCGGCCCACTTGAAGACATCCACAGCAAATGCAAAAGTAACTATCCTCTACCTCCCCGTGAATAGAAAAATCCAACTATTATATAACATAACCTATGGAAGTGTGTCATGTAAACAATAAACCTCTCTTTGTGCTTAGACATATTCCCAACATGCTTCGATGGAGCAAGGATCATGCTCACAAGGGGACTCAGCAACCACTTCCAGATTTCACACACAATAAACATGAGCTCAGTCACACCAAGCGGATACAGGTTTGGTGCTACCTATGTAGGAACCAAGAAGATCTCCCCAAGTGAAGCCTATCCAATTATGCTTGGAGATGTTGATCCTACAGGCAACTTAAATGCCACCATCATTCATCAATTGCAACCTTGCCTACAGGCAAAGTTTGGAGCTCAGGTACCTAAAAATAATAACATTTCAATGCAAATTATTTCCAAATGAATCTTATCTAATAGGTACAAAATGGTAAATTCACTGTAGGACAACTGACAATGAATTTCAAAGGGTCCAATTATACTGCCAGCATGACTGTTGCCAATCCTGATGTGGTAGCTGGAACTGGTGTAATGGTATTGCACTACCTGCAAGCTGTTACACCCAGATTGGCCTTAGGTTCTGAGTTGGCCTACCAGAAAGGACCTACCATACCAGGAGGCGAAATTGCCTTGTTAAGTTTAGCAGCTAAGTATGTCACAATTCACAGTCCTTTGTGTTCATCAATTAACGTATGCGATTTAGATACGCGACAGAAAATTACCAGTGTTCAGGCACTTTAGGAGTATCGGGCATCCATTTGTGTTATTATCAAAGGGCTAGTAAACAATTGCAAATCGGCGTCGAATTAGAGGCCAACCATAGGATGCAGGAGGCCGTCGCTTCCATAGGTTACGAAGTAGATTTACCTAAGAGTGATGTCTTATTCAAAGGTAAATTGAGTTCAACATTGTTTCTAGCATTATTTTTTACATGTGGAGAATCGTTTTAGGTCACGTGGATTCAAATTGGACGGTGGGAGCTGTGCTCGAGAAGAAATTGAATCCATTACCTTTCACTTTAGCCCTTAGCGGTCTTATGAATCACACGAAGGGCCAGTTTCGCCTTGGAGTGGGAATTATTATTGGATAAGTTGTTTATACGCAAGTTTCCTTTCAAGTAATTTTTTAAATAAAGATTATTAAATATGATTAGTATGAACAAAGCAACGGCATGCAGCAGGGCTTTTTTTAAATGGTTTTGTACATAGACATTGAAATCGAATTTGAAAAGATTTTTAAGAGGAAGCATTGCGTTTAGTTAATATATTATTGTTACGAATTTAGTGAAGGAATGAAACATCAAAGGTTATTTACACAGTTTTCAATTAATTATGTGTAAAACATTGAAGGGACGGCGTGAGGCAACAGGATTTATTTATCTCTATTGTTGCCCTCGGCATCTTATCGTATTTCATTTTGTACTTTAATGTAAACTGATCTGCATTTCTTTTATAATTCATTATTATGTTTTTTTTACAATTCTCCATAAATGCACTGATTAAGAAGAATGTTAATGGCTGTATTAACAAAATAAATTGAAATAGACTAAACCAACCAAAAAAGTAAATAAAAGAGCTATTGTTGACTTTTAAAAAAATATTTGTGATTTTTAATTTATCCATTTTATTAAAAAAAAGAATGAAATATGTAACGACTTTCTCAGGTATAACGATTTATTACGTTTAATTACTTTTTAGTATAAAACAGCTGCATACTATGAGTAGTTATCATGTGCATAGAATGTGTAAAGTTCCATGCCAACATGATAGTATTATAGATAACTATAGTACAAATTACTTGTGTAATTTTTACATAATTATTTTAATATACATCTCAAGCAGGGGCGCTAAGACTTAAACCATCGGCGATCTACCATAAAAGTATTAAGCAGCAAGCGATTAAATAATTACGCAAGCAAGCATGAATTAAATGTACTTTTTATACTTAAAAACCCGTCATGATCGACTGTTTGAGCACCCCTGATCTAAAATAATAGGTACTTGATGTTTATCATTGATATGATTTTGATTGATCAAATTGCGCGTATTCATTCTATTTCAATTATTGTTTTTAGTCGTATTACAATACTATAGCTTTTTCTTTGCTTCCACAAAAATATGTATACAAATATATTAGATATGTAAATCATTTACATTAGGTGGTAAAGATTGTTCAGTATATAATATATTGATAATACTCCCGAGAAGATTTTTATATATTAACATTTTTGCTGATTATTCTGTAAATTAGGCTAAGATACTCGTATTTCTATTCAAATAAATAGTACAAGTAGAATAATCAAATTAAATTAATTAAAATATATTTCTTATCATATAAAAGTATTATCTTTATTAATAATGTCATAGTGCTATTTTGTTACAAAATGAAGTAACGAAATAGCAGTACAATAATTTAAATATTTAAGGTGCATCATCAGAAAGCAATCTTATTGGAGGCTTTCGTCTCCCATAATCCATTTAGCCTGTGTCGAATTGATACAATTTTGCCAGCCTCAGCTTTGGTACTTTAAAATTAGGCAGGTAATTCGTTTCGGGGTTCCATCGACTCTGCACCAGTAAGCATTAATTACTTTTAGCTTATATTAATTTAGTATATACCACCAACTATACATGTATACAGGCAATAATCAATAATTAAAATAAACATATAACCAACGAACATTTTTGAAGAGATTTATATCAATAATATTGATATTATTATTGATATAAATCGTTTGGCCCTTTTCTACCCCTTTCGGAGTTTAACGGATCCCACAATTTTTTGTTGGTTTTTGAGGTTCGAACCAAGTTTTTCGTATCGGATTTTTGTGATACAGGGACTATATAAACACACGGCTAACCTAACCCAACTAACAATTATAGAAGTTATTATATTTTAATCGCGTTTCTTATTTCACCAAAATATTTCAATTAAAATTAAATTGATTTATATTTGGTACTACTGTTATATTTATGTTGGTGACACTGTGAAATAACGTTATAATTTGAGTTTAGCGATAAATTAAAAATATCAAGCAATTTAAAGCAAGTCCCGGTTTGAGCCAGTTTGAACACAATTTATTGTGTTTCTGTCCAATAAAAACAACTTTAAAAGCAAGTTTATCTAATATTTTGAAAAATAATTGTTTTTATATGATTTTGTTATAGAATGGCTGATATTTGGGACAAATTTAAGGAGGTTTGTCCAGAATACAAATATTCCAAGGAAGAAACAACTGTTGTATTACCTGAATTTCTTAGGTTTATCCTAAAGAAAGTGCATACGAAAGCATTGGAAGTATGTTCGGCAAATTCTGAAGAACTGTCTATACCACCTACTATGTCAAACATTAATTTAATCAAGCAAATCAATGAGTTAATACCATCAACAGATTTCAAACTGTCCATTTTATCTTTGGTAAAACCAAAGACCAATAAGGTAACACATGTAATAAGGTACTTGATGCACCTTGTATGTGCATGTTATGAAAATGGAGATGATTTTAAAGCTATAAATAGTAGAACATGTGATCTGCTTGAAACTGAAGTCAGTCTTGAGCAGGAACGGAAAGCATTGTTGATTGAAAATCACAATCATACTATTGAAGAAATGAAGGCGAGAGAGGCTATAGGACAAAGCAAAAGCAATATAGATAGAATGAACAACAAGTACTTATCAGTAGTAACATCAGAAGATTTTAAGACCAATTCAAATAATATTAAAGTTGTTAAAGAAGCTATAGCCACAAAAACTGATAGAGTTGAAAAGTTAAAGGAGAGTATTAAAATATATCAAACAAATGAAACAGAACTGAATGAAGTGCAAGCAAACTTGTGTAAAATAAAAAATGAATATGAGGAAATCAAGGTGGAATGTGCTTCATTAGATAATGTAATAAGTTTGAAACAAAAACATTATTCCTATTTGCAAAGCGTTAGTGATATAGCTACAACATTCTCAACGTTTGTGCAAGATTTCAAACATATCAGTACAAGTAGGAAAGAGCTGCAGAAGAAAGTTGAGATTAATGCAGATTTGAAGACAAAGTTGGAGATGACTGAGATGCAGATTGTTGATAAAATTAGTGTTATGAATGATGTTAAAGATATGTATATTAAAAACTATAGGAAGCAGATGCAAACATATGTTGCTTGTTCCACGAAATTGGAAGGCAGCAAAGGGGAGAATGAGAGAATCCAAGAGGAGAAACAAATGTATTCTAAAAAATTGGAAAAGTATGTGCTGCAATGTGAGATGATTGAGGAAGAGATTAAAAATAATGAAATAGAATTTAATAAACAAGTAAACAGTTTGTTAAAGTTTCATGATGATGTTATTGAAATGCAGAAAAATATAATGGAAGGAAAGCTATATTGATATATTATAATTAAGTTAATTGTGATTTTTACTTGAATGTTATATATAATATATTTTAAATAAAATCTGTTTTGTCGTACCTGATTTAATGCATTTATGATCGTATAATGTGAATTATATATATTATCCTAGCTATCCATATAGTCTTCATGTATATGTATTGTTAATGAATGAATTTATTTATCGTCAATTTCCTTACTTTTCCTCTATTTCTAACGCGAAATATGATCGAAAAAAATTAATAATTTTGCAATTTTATGTAGAAGTTAAGAAAGTATCACTTGGAATAATTAGTTGCAGATGTCGAAATTTGATTTAGTTAAAAGAATATTAAAAAAGGGAACATACATTTTATTCCATTAATACTCTTTTATTTGCATATTTTCTTACATTAAACATATTACATTATTATAAATGATGTATAATATATACTTTTTTCTTTTATGTATATATATATAGTACAATGTTGTAAGGTTCATTTATTTATTTATTTTTATATATAAATAGGGACAATATTACAACATATAATAATTAATAATTAGTAGTTTTTTTTTACCTTACCAAGCTAATGACTAGAATACTGATTAAATTAAGTCTTTTGAAGAATAATATATAACGTACGTGTATGTGGCGAAAGCTTCTTGATTCTCTTAAAAAACATGCTAAATTGGAAGGTCCAGCCTGGAGCTGAGACCGGCCACGAAAAGAACAACAAATCACAATGTCTGCCCAATTGCTGCGCTTAATATCTAACTATAATACAAGAAAAATAAACATGGAAAAAAAGTATAAAAACGAGTGTACTTTGAAGCCGAAATTACGTGCGAAAATCAGAGTATCTTATTTTTACTTCCGCAAACACTACTGAATACTGCAGTTATCAATTACATCATATTTGGTCAAAATACGGTTTTGTTTTTGCTTACACCTACGCATCCCCATTTTAAGTACTCGCATCGAAATTGTAAATTCAAGGTATATTATATAAAAAAGATTTTCTCCAAAAATTGTACAAAACTATATAAAATGTTTCCATTCCTCTGTCATCAGTCGAACAGACAGACCGCTGCTATTCATCATTATTATTTTGGGTTCCAACTTGAGTATTACTTCGGTTTCCCATGTACTTCAGGAAATCAAGTTGAGGTGGATGCCCGCAAATCAAAAGACTTCGGAAATTACGGAAATTTCATCAAAAGATAATAATAAATTAAAATAAAAATAAAATTTGTAACAAACACAGCTCGCGTTATATAAATTGGCAAAACATAATCAACTTATAATGTAAATGTATTATGCGGGGCGCGCCAACAGCAGTTTTATGCAATAGAGATGAAGCGCCCAGCATAATAAACAAAAGGTACAGTTTCAAAATATGTAGAAAAACATCGGGGAAAACAGTTTCACAACTAACCGGTTTCTATTTTTAAAATTTCAGTACCGGTTTATTTTCACGTTTTTGAAAACAACAACCCAAATAATTCGGTAAATTTATAGCATTGAATAATGAAACTTATTCAGCGTTGCAATTATATTATTCAGTCAGTAATGAAACTACTTTCCGTGCATTTCTCATTCGTCGCTGACAAATAGTAATTTGGACGAAAATAATAACCGGTTTACATAATACAAAAATACTCTCATCATTCTAAAACAAACTTGTACGATGTCGCGATCACAAAACAATAAAATTCCACGAAAATTAATATATTAGAAAATATTTCATAATATTTCAGCAACGTTCCGAGCGGCGCATTTTCAAAATTGCTCCGGTTTTTGAATATCGCGCACGGCCGCCCCAGATATATTTCATATATATTCATATAAAAAATAATAATTAAATATCAACAAATATTCTGCGTCGCACTTTCAGAAAGTGCATCGATAAAAAAAAATAAATAAATTAGACGAAAGAATAAAAGAATAATTAAACTTTCCTTGATTTGTACACTTAAATTATAATAAGAGGATTCTCATTTCGCAATGAGAATGCTTCTTAAGACGTGCCCTCTGCTTTCAAGCTCTTGCAACGCTCTCTTTCCTGATTATTGTCAGGAGGTTCGCATTCGAAACTCGCCATGGCTAGTGAGTTTTCGTTCAAGATGGGTCCGTTTTTCAGAAGGGCGATTATTCTGGCATCTTTTTCAAAAGGGCACGTCTCCTGCTTCCAGGCCATGAACTCGGTCACCTGCTTGGCCAGCTGCCAAAACTTCTCGAAGTTTATGTGCCCGTTGGGTAATCTGTGCAAAAGATAATATTTAGTCTGGTTGACGAAGTTGTTTTCGGTGCAACGTACTTGTTGGAGCAGCCTTGGTTTAAAAAGTAAATGTCTTTAACCAAAAGACTGAAGAACGGGATGACGATTCGTTGCCTCTGGTCCTGTACTTTCTCCGATTTGGCGCCGGCGCTCCGCCACATGGCCGCTTTCAAAGTGCTCCTGTAATTGATAAAATTACTCGTCGGATCCATTTGATGTTCAAGCATCGCGAATTTTCCGGACTGAATTTTTAGCCACTACAAACACATAAAAGAAACGAAATTAATTAAAAATGTTTGCTTATTAGGAAATAAAAAATGCATTACAGTCTTTTTAAGCCTTGAAATGGGAGACAAATTGAGACCGGCAATAATTGCCATCAAACTATTGAAGTTGCCGATGTTGAAGCACTCTTTGCCAACCTCGATCCAATACTCGACGACGCGCACTCTCTGCTTCTTTTTGGGATACTATAAACAAATACAAGAGATTACAATTTGAAACTCAAATTCATCCGGATATCAGTTTACGTACTTTACAAACTTGGGTTGCAACGAGGTAGCTAAGTCTGTTGAACCATTGCACGTACTGCTCCAGGTTATGGGTCTTCTTCATGTCTATGAAGGAGGTCTCCAGGTGCAGATTATCTTTGGCAAAAGCCTGCACGAATTCCTCGGGTCCAATAAACGAAAGCCTCTCCAGTTCGACATGTGTTAGCTGCTGGGCCAAACAGGCAGGACTCGGGCATACTTCAGAAATATCGGTGAAGTTTTCATCCATCACGATGCTTTGTTCGCATTTCTCGTACTCCTCCAATGCTGTCAACCTTTGCAGCAGATTGTGCAGAGATGAGGACACGTTCATTCTCACGCCAATATTCAGATCGATGCATTGTTGTGTTATAGTTTGCACATGTTGCATCACACGTTCATCCCTGTAAATTAAGGTTTATTAATTAAATTATAATGTTCTAAATATTAATGCAGACATCATTTATAATATTTCCATATAATAATTCCAATAATAATATGAACAGAAAAGTCAACAAATATAAAACATATCTCAATATCTTTGAATTAGAATTATATAAATTGGACAGAAAGACTTCGGTCATTAACCTGTTGTGTCAACAAAAATTATAAATTTTATTAATTAATGTATATAGTTTAAACAGTTTATATATTTTATCTTTGTTTTAAACTAAAAATAACAATAACAACATCATATTATGTTTTCCAAACTACAATATTTTTTAAACGAGTTGCCTGTATTCAAATAAATGAGTTTTTAATTAATGTTTTTTTCTTTTGTCTGGCTCGTGCACTAAAATATTAATATTCATTATAGAACTATATAATGTTTTAATCATCAAACGTCTCTCTACTTCCGAGTTTTAAAATTATTAGAAGGAAATACTTTTTTTTAATCATATTTGTAAAATTATAGTAGAAGCTTTAAAAATTACTTGAAATATACTGAAAAATAGTGATATAGAATGATTTATAAGTTTATTTTAACGTTATATTAATTGATTGCATATATGTAAAGATATGGGCGATTTCGTTCTTGAGCATATTAGTTTATTATAGAAATTATAAATTCTTACCTAAAATCGTATGGAAAGATTTCCGTCCATTCGCCCAAAAGTTGTACCATGTGTTCGGCGAACCTGGCAGAGGATTCGGAATGATGATGAGGCGGAAGTTTGCCTAAAGCCTGTTGAGCCTCACACAACTTCCTAACCCTGTCCAAGAGGTCATGCGGTTTGATGTAGAGTCTCGAAGACAGCAGAAACGCAAAAATGTAAGTTCTGTTCGGGTAGTAGGTATCTGTTGGTACCAAATTCTGAATGAGAGCCTCGAGTGGACCCGAAACCAAATTTCCATCCCTATAAACAAGAGCCTAAGAAAAACAAACGAAAATAAATAAACATAATAATGCGGGATTAATGATGTTTTCATTACATTCTCTTGGTGTATGGCCGATTCCGAGATGTTCTCCTCGCCATTGTAAAATTTACTTTGCGGCGTCTGCGGTAGGCTTCTTCTGTTCGAGCAATCCTTAGGCGTTAGATCCGATGCAACAGTGCCGAAAATTGTAGGCTAAACAATTATAAATAAGAATATATTAATATATTTTTCAATCGGAATAGAGATGTTTTAATACAAAGATAAATTTAATATTTAGGCCATTGCAATTACCGTCATTTTTTTGAACCCGTTTACGTTGCATTTGCGGAAATGCTCGGAAAGGTCCGTCTCGTCCAGCGAGCTGAGCGAGTCAATAGAGCTAGGTGTGAAGTCGACTTTGTTCGTTGAGGAGTTCGAGAGATGTCCAGAGTCCTTGCTGAGTGAGTTCTTTTGCTTGTAACCGTTCGGCGCGTCGGATTGCGAGTCGAAACTGGATGCGCTCGAGTAGCTGCCGTCGTAGCCGTTGTTGTAGTCGTACTTCTGCGAATTCAGCAGCTCCGACGTGGGCATGATCTTTACCGGCTCATAGATCTCGCTCATCGAGGTCGTGTAGAAGTTTTGCTCATTGATCTCGCGGCTTCTCTCGTCGACTATCTTGCCCTTCTTCGACACAGTCACCTCTTCAGTGGAAACCGTGGTAGATTTGACGTTCAAAGAGGTCTCAAGTTTCACTGGTGCTTTCAGGATTCCGTTCTTAATAAGAATGGCGTTGAGAAGGTCGCATGGAGGAACCTGGCCGGTCATTAACGCCTGTTTTATAGCAAGACCCTCGCTGCCCTCCAGCTTTACTTGTGTACCGTTTATGAACAGAATTTCCTCCTCTTTGATCGAAGACTTCTTCTCGCAATCCACCACTTTGGCGCCTTTCCCAAGGATCGACTCGACCGTCTCCTGGATCTCCGGGTCGTCCATGATCAGCGGATTTACTGCATTTCAGAAACGTTGATTACACATTTTTTTTGGGGGATCGAAGGGGGCGGCGATAACAGATGAAAAGGCATTAGGAATTCGAGGCTCATCGCACGCGCCGTCGGTCGACCGACAATAAAACAAGAAGCCACTATGCCGACGCGGGAGACGAATAACAATGCGAGTGCGAGGAAGAAGGAGACAACGGCACACACACGACAGACAGAAATCTGTGGCAAGCATCCGGTCCCCCTCCGACTTCCGGAATAAATGTAATGCTCAATTGGTTGGACGAGGATGGAGAAAGGAACAGGGATGACAATAATAACAAACTGCGAGAAGAACAGAGACCGGGCGAAAAACAGTAGTGTCCATTCAATGATAACAATTTCATTGATAACAACGTTGGATATGCACTGTACTCTATTGTTTGAAAACTTTCCATTCATAAATGTTGAATGCAGAGGATGTCCATGACCATCCCACTTTTTTTTGTTGCTTTGTTTTGCCAGATATTTAACTGGTTGCTCAATTCTAACAGATTTTTTTTAAAGTTGCAAAAATCAATCAACTTTCATTAAATAATATTTGTATGTATATAATTGTAATCAATATTGTTGTTGACTAATAGTCATACAATTATTTTACCAAAATACGTGAAGCGTAAAAGAATATAATGAAATTCCTTGTGTAACAAATTAATTGATTGCATTCCCATGTAGGATCAGTTTAAACCTCGCCTTTAAAAATAGTTTACATTATTTTCCTAGCCTCTGGCTACGGATTAGTTAGGAGAGCAAAATCTGAAAGACATTAAGTGCTCTACATCCCACTCACCCCGGGAGCCAGAAAAGAAAACATTTGTTTCCCTGCGTTTTCGAAAACAACAAAACCGTTCACAGTCCATAAAGGATTCTATTTAAAAAAATAAAAATCCAGTAGCATTCTTCTAATTAAAAGAAAACAACGTCTCGCATCACCATGGAATTCCACACTAAATCTCATTCCTTTATATTTATTTTTCTAACTAACTCTAATTTATTCATATCAAATCCTTTTTCTATAGGAATATTAACAATTATCTGAATTAAAATTATTATTTATTTGGTATGAAACATTCATGTATATAAAGTTAAAATTTTATTTAAATAATAAAATGTAACTTTGAGTTTAGTATTACATTTATATAGAAATAATTGTATGTGCACAATATTAAAAGTATTTTGCGGGATTGGTTCAGAGGAATCTGTCATCTTCTGGACAGTATTTATAGAGGGTCATAAAATAATGTAAGGATGCAGATTTCTGTTTCATTTTCGGATTGGAGCGAAAAGCGATAAAGTAAATGCCCCATAAAATATGCACACTTTCCTGCTCAAAATTAGCTCCAGCAAAACCAAATTACAGTAGAAAAAAACAGATCCCGGAAGAACTTCAAATGATAAATTGTAACTGTTTTTGTTAGATATTGTAGTTATCACCCACGAAGTTCTTTTGAATTGTGTGTTAAGATATGTTACTCGTTACTGTTTCTTTTGTAACATTAAAAGTATATGATCTAAATTGGATATATAATAAATAAAAATTTGAATTAAATAAAAATGAACTATACTCTGCATTTATTAATTCAGAAGCAATTAATCTTCCAAATTAAAACTGGATTTCGCTCCGAAAGCATTTCTATGATTACAAAATAATTGCTAGAAAACATATTTTTTGTTTGTTTTCATATTTCTTTTTCGTTTTAAGGTAATTAATCTTCTCAAAAACTAGAGGAGCTGTATTAAATTCACGCTCACTTAGCCTTCGCAGCCGGCGTTCCATCTTCACGCGCCAATTAATCTCATACAATTATATAAAAAAAACATAAATAACAAACTAAGAAAACACAATAATTTCCACAATCATCGATGATTAATTAATGCAACTATTTTACCTTTGTACTTCCGCAAACCGAGAGCGGAAAACATTTTAAATATCCTATGGAACTTCCTCTTTTCCCTGGACCTCACCCTGCGTAAGATCTCGAATCCACGAGACATTTTTTATTGCTATAACTATGTTCAATGCCCCGCGAAAAGTAGAACAAAAAACGAAAAAGAAAGAAAAAAAAACAAAATAAATAAACGAGAAAAATATAAAATAAATAATTTAAAAAAAAAATAGATTTTTAGAGCAAACGTTTTATAAAACCTTGAAAATATTATATATTATGAAAATTATATTTGGTTTCAACTATAAATGCACATTTAAAGTTGTTTTAACTATATTAATTGTTTATGTGTTTAATATCAATAAATTAATTGGAATATTGTAGAGCTAGTAATATTTCTGTGTGGATTGTTTAATAATTGCGTTGATCTAAAAATACTTTAGATTCCAATTTTTTTGTGTGATGTGTGAAAGGTAATTCACTTGTTAAACATTCATGGCGTTTATAAATAGAAACGGAACGAAGTAATTACGATTAATGTTTCAGTTGTGTATTACGTACGTACACAGTAGTAGGCAGTTCTATGCGCTTCGTTATTAAGTCACATCACATCAGAGGAGTTTATGGCATTGTGGTTGTTGCATCCAGACTATCTGGGTCACAACTATGAACTACTATATGCATCGTTCCAGTTCAAGTGCATTCATTAAAAACTAACTGATTCTGGTTATGCAGTTTGGGTATTATCCAAAAACTTGTTACGCTTTGATAAATGGACGCAATTATGAAGATCATGCTCATCCCCAGTTTCCGTTATGTGCATATACAATTTCGCGTGTAATAACTTACGGCGTTCGCCTTTTGCTAAACTCCTGAATGGATTACTGCGAGCTGTGAAATGCAACATTCGGAACAACGCGATGTGCATTACAGATTAAAAGCTGGATGAGCAGAATAGCGGAGGGAAGTGCATGGGAATTCCAAAGGCAATGCCAACTGGCACATTGCAAACGAGCCTCTCTTTACTCCTTTTACCCTTTTTTTCCATACGCTTCCTTTTATTCCATTCTACTTCTTGTTACGTTTTGCATAAACACACTTGTTCGCTTCTAATCGTTAATCTGACACATACACACAGAGATCCATACATTTACACACATGCGAAGATATAGAGTTGAATACGCTAGGAGCCCTTGGAAATTGCAGCGAGAGTAAAAGGACGACAATCGAATGCGAACGGAATGCTCGATTAATTCGGAATACGTGCAATTATTACAGAGAGCCCGGACTCTTTATCAAGATCGAAGGATTATAATGGCCCGAGCACGACAGGGGCTCTGAGGAACGGGAGAAATAAAATAATGAAACCGCAAATTCGATTCGGATTATGCAAACAGTGCGGTGTTCAGAAATAAAAATGGAAAATGCGGAACGGGAGAGGATTGTAATTTGCATTTCTCACAATGATAAAATACTTCTTGAATGTTGTCGGCAAATAAGATATACGTATGCAAATGCTGTTAAATGGGTTAGAAGTGTATCAGTGATAAAGCTCATGACTTCCACATAATATAACAAGATTAACCGTAACGATTTACTTTTCAGATAATAAAATTTTCAATTCCATAATAATAAAATTATATAATTATATGTTTGTTATATAGAATTTGCAAGAAAAAATTATTTATTCAATGTGATAGTAAAAAAATCATTTAAATTTTATATTCACCTTGTACCAAAGAGTAGCTATAAGAATAATTTGATAAATAATTTAAAAACATGTTTTTTACTGATACTAAATATCCTTTTTTATTGATACTAAGAGCATTTCAAAATTAATTTATAAAATTTAATTGAATATTTTTTCAATAAAATGTCACGAAGTAATGTTTTTTTGAATTCATATCTAAAATTGATTCTAAAATTAAGAATATTCATTTCTTCATATTTCTTAGCATGAAAAGTATTGGGAAATGAGATAAGAAATAATAAAACATCTAATAAACGTGTATTAAACATTTGTTAAATCAACAAATATTTTTGCTATTTTTTTTGTTTAAATTGATATAGAAAAGTATTTCTGGATAGGTAATAAATTGCAAAAGTGTATGTAAGATCGGCGAATGTAAAACTGTAAGTTTTTTTTTCATTATACTGTAACGTGGTAAAATCGACAACGCTGCAAGTGCGCTCCACGTNAGATTGGTATATCTTGTGTTTTTTATGTACACGAGTGTTATCGTGTTACAATACCTAAAAGTATTTCTGGATGGGAATGGCTATAAATAGATGTCGAATGCATGTGCACATTAATCGTATGTGTGTATGCGAATAATATCATCATGACCCACCTCAAAGTGGTCTGGGAGGGTTCACACACACGCGAAGAGGGAACCGGAATGGATGGATGAGAAAAAGAGAGAGATGAGAAGGAGAAAACAAGATTCGAATGCGGATTTCTTCTTGCTTCAATGGAGGAAAAGAAGATAAAACTCGAGAGCCACGAACAAGTCGAGACATGAATATAAATCAGGACCGAGGACGTTCTTCCTCGGACGCGGGGGCGGCTATACAAAAAAAGAGTCATGTAACAATAAAAGTAATAAGTACTGAAGCGAAAAAGAGGAATAGGATTACTGGTTGTATGGATGGAGTGAACCAGTTCGCAGATGGAGGAAGTAGATTGAAACTAGTCCGGTTTGGAAGTACAATATGCCAATTAAAGTATCTAAAAAAGAAGTTGTTTATATTGTTCCGTATGAATTTAATTTGTTTTAAATGTCACCATATACAACTTTATATGGTAAGACTTCTAGTATACTAGCTATATATGAATAGCAGAAAATTGTAATTCAATTGTAATATCATTGGATGTCGTGATAACTAATAGTAGATGTTAGGACTGAGAGAAATGTATCCTACTATAGTTACTAGAGTTCAGTTACTTGATAAAGGGTAGTTATATGAATAAATTTAATTACTTTCGTAAGTTGTATACCATTAAAAATCACCTTTACTTAAGTATTTTCGTATAGAGTAAGTTTGAGAAAGTATAGGAATTAGTTATTTATATAAGAAATTATCAGGAAGTTATATGATAAACTCATAAAAATAGATCGAATAGATAAAACGGGAAAAAACAGTAAATCCAAATTACGATTTCGTTTGAGAAACCTAATGACCGGGCATTACGCAACAAACAATGCGGGATTCGATGCGATGTGCACTGAATTACGTGCAGTATTAATTGCATTAATTACAAAAGAATGTTATCTAATTGTTCTTTGCAATTAAATGGAACGCCTTGTACAAGCGATTAACCAATTTCCTGGAGGGTTCTGCATTGAATGCAAATCGCGATTTTCCTCCTTTCGCTTTTACCGCGAGGTGGAATCTGCCACCGTTACGTAACCGAGAAAATCAATCGGATCGGAGTGGCAGGAGAAATTGACAATAAAATGGACTTCCTACGCGGTTTCCAATATGCATAAAGGCGATACAATACAAACGATATTTGTATGAATAACATAGAATAAATAGGAGTGAAAATAATTAGACGAAGAGAAAAGTGGATTACGCAAAGCTGAAACTTTCACGAGCCGTTTATTGTAACATGCCGGAAGCGACAGATCTATTTGTTTGTTTTTGTTAACCACTGGAACCGTTTTGAATTTTAGCCATCAATATTATGATGTTTTAGAAGCAGATTATTTCTCTCTGCGATTTCCTTTGTACTCTGACCTATAAGTTCTATGAAGTGTATTGCATTTTGATTATCTGACGAAATGTAAAGTTTTGCTGTAGACTTAACCAATTTCGTAACAGAAATAACGTAATACTTCTATACATCTATTAAATTTTAAAGTCATAAAATGTTTAATCTCGAAACATTATTCTATATTTAGTGGAAGTTTTAAATTGGGTTAACTCTTCCTTTTATCATTTGCAACAGTATCAGCCAATATAATTATACTCGTGTTGATGTCTCTAATGGAGTAACTGACTACACGAACGCCGCAATCTTCATACAATCTTAAATAGAAAATAAAAATCTTTTGAGTTTCCAATCACGACACGCGGTCGGGTTTCGCATTTTTCTAATGCATTTTCCATTATCTGGAGTGCATTGAAAAGCGTATGGAGGGACAGGAAAATGTGTTCCAGATTTTCTTTGTGTGCGGCGAAATTGCAGAGTCGCAATAATAATAATAAAAGACGAAAACAAAAAAAACAATAGCAGACCATAACAATAACGTCTTCAGTTGGCTTCGTGCCAAAAGATTCACTGACATCGATTCGATCTAGTTACGATATTCGATAAAATAAAAGTAAATACAACTCGGCCATAGCGATGCCAATAGAAGCGATCTGTGTTTGTAACGCAATATATGTGAAACAAAAAAATCTAACTTTTTAACAATTGTACCGTTATATGTGAATAATACAACAGCTTGTTTTGCAATTAATTATACCACAAGTTAATAGAAAGTGGTTTGTATTGTTTGACACATACTATTTTCATAAAATATTCTTAAACAGTGGTGAACTTTCATCGTGCAAATTAAAGACAGTTAGAAAAAAAACACCAGTCGTGTCAAAGATGCATCCATGTGTATGATATTCGTTTCATTCAATGTGCATCCTTTTTTTTGTTTGCACGTCAAGTTTGATGAACGTGCGGTTTGGTTTTGGCGCCAGATGCAATTAAAGTTCAGGAAGAACAACAGATGGCCATCTCCGCCTTCGACAACGTTCTCGGGCCTCGAATATCTCAAATACGTCTGTACCTTTTTTTTTTATATATTTTCAGGGCGGTAGTTAAATTAGTCAAGTGAGGCAGACCCTAAGACTCAGTCATAGATATAATAAGATTACGAACAACAGATGTCGCAATTGATTGATGACAAACTTCGAAATAAATATAAAAGGGACTTAAGATGATTGCGGCAAACGTCGCATACACTTACATTTAATAATGAACATAACTTTATGGAGATAATAAAAGGGAAATCATCATTATTTTTGATATTTTTAAGGGTTATTCAATTTAGTTTTCATCAATTAACTATTATTAAGACTATCTGAATAAAGATATTCACTATTTCAGAATAAAATACTACAGTCCATTTTACTTGTATATTTATCTGTAATTAGTAAACTTTATTATGTAAACTAAGTACAAATTATATCATTGCTTAACTTACTCACCTAAGAATTTATAGTAATTGACACTACTCCGCTTACTTATGCTTGAATTGAACATAAAAGTTAATTAAACAATATTGATAATACAACAATTAATCGATTTTATTTATATTTTGTGTATATATTGTAAATGTTAGGTAAAAATGTGAAATGTCTTGTACATTAGATTTATTAAAAATTAAATGATTCATGAGGTAAGCTTTGGCAACTTCCGTTCGATTAATTTAAATGTGAAAAACATATTACATTAGCTTAAACAGCTGGATTTAGCAACATGTTTCGTTGAATTATGGACGTCATTTATACTCATATGAGTTATTGTCAAAACAATCATATTGCCAACTGCTACATAATTTTGCAAAGTGAAACAAAATAAATAGATCCAAGTTTTATATGAATTATTTAATTATCCGTTGGACTCTCAAAAAAGCTGTAAATTATGAACATACTTTAATCTAAAGAAACTACAAGATTTTCTGAACTAATTTGATTTAACAACAAAATTACTCAAGAACTCAATTAAGCTAGAGATTTGATTGTGAAACAATATTGCTTTTACGGTTTGCAGTCATAAATATCGCAATATATTTATTTTAAATTAATTTTATATTGCAAAAACAATCTATTTTTTTTATAGTTCTAACTTGACACATCTTTTTTTTGCGCATTCCAACAGATGTCCAGATTCGCATGTGTTACTGCTGCTGCATGTGTGACTGTGTACGGATTACGTAAGTGACTTGAGGTCGCCCCAAGGCCTTTTCCATAACGTCTGTCCGTCCGTTGTTGTCGTTCTTTTTTTTATTTCGCTCCTCTAGTTTCTTCCTCTCGCCTCCCTGTGCCACTTATTTATTATTAACCGCCCACGCACACCGGATCAAACGCTTATTATCCCATCCAAGAAATGAACACAAGCTCTATTTATAATATTATATAGAGAACTCGCAACAATAAGTTTTGAACATTTCCGTTACACCGTTCTATTATTGTACGAACAATTGCGTCTCTAACCCAGTAATAAACAGCAACTTGGAATCTTTTAAGTTTATAGGTATACGAGTAATAAGTTTGCATAGCAGATCTTCACATGATAATAATTTTAAAGAATGAATACAATTATAGCTTTTAAAGTTAAAGCCGCGAAGGTCTCTGGTATTTCCATGTGCAATTTCAAAGTAAGATTCTAAGGACATTTGCTACATAAATTTATAAATTTAGCACCTTTTTATAATACAAGTTATAGTACTAAAATTGTATTAAATATGTAAATTAGAAACTTTCAATTAATATTTCAGAACTATTGTATTTAAAGTTTTGAAATATTCAATATCAACAACTTAATTCTAATAAGTTTTTCGTGAACTCGAAGAACCATAAAGAGATACTCACGAAAGTATGGAAATGTTAAATCGAAATGAACAAAGTATACGCAGAATTAGTATGTTCATTATTTGTAGCAAAGTTGTAGTTAAATGTTAAAATTATGTATTCTGATTTATGTGCAGTTATGCAATCTGTTCATGATCTGCCGTTAAATCCCGACTATCGTAGACAATAAATAGTAAATTCGCGTTTGGAATTTATGTAAAGTCGAATATTTGATTAACCTGTTTTTCCAGGAAATCCAAAAGCAAACATGCATTTGCTGGAAAAGCGTCGGTTTATTTTTTTCTCATCTTCCTTCTTTACCTTCACCCCACCGTCCGTTCGGTAAATATATTCGCGTATGTTTTCTGTGTATTTGCACAAGGAGAGTTCGCAAATGTTTGGTTTGTTGCAGGAATAATAATAATAATATTTATAATCCTGGAACTAAAAAAAACTGGAAGTGAAATGGAATCAGACAGACTGAAAAAAAACAACAACATAAAAAGCGAGATTCCTTCCCGAGCATTGCAAATTGATGGCAACAAAATATGAAAAGAAGGAGAAAAAAAACTTTATTTTGAATGTAACATCTTTATTGCGGAGCTAAGGGATGAAAGAAAAGTGAAAAAGAGTTCGCAGACTTTCGGTAAATACTGGAGATGGAGGAAAGCACAAACATACGGAAAGTGCATGTATCCTGTCAAGATGTTTGCTTTTCCTTGAAGTAGCAAGTCAGTACAGGCGACCAGAAAATGGAATTCAAATTGAAAATTATACTGGCTTATCTAAAATGGATAAGATTCACATACGCCCTTACATTTTGACTACTGCAACATTCTAAAATATTCAGATGCAATTGAGTATAGTGTAGTTCTTAGCTCAGGATTGTTAAAAGGAAACAGAAATGGTAGGCAATTAATAAATGTGCAAGAAATGCGGTAATAAAATGTACATAATGATCGGTAATTAAGGCTAGGTATTGGAATGAGCATGGAATTATGGTTGATTTTAAGTGGGAGCTAGTTTTGCGTTCTAATATGGGATTGGAATAAAACGAATCTATCGTGTGACATAATGAAAAAAAATTATACGTAATTATCATTCAATAATAATCGATGTGAAAATATACGGGTCGGATTTCAATAATTATTTAAATTATATCAGATTTTCTGCAGCAAACCTTCAGCTTTATTTAATTATTCATCTATTATAACTTAATCATATTTATATAAACAAGGTTTAATACTTTGAGGCAAATATTGCATTTACAAAAAAAAAGTTCGCACAGTAAGAAATTTTCCTTATCAATAAATGATTTAAATTTATCAGTATATATATATTGAGTAATGGCATACAATTTTACATCTAATCTAATATTTAAAATGAACGTATTATCA
Source organism: Nicrophorus vespilloides (assembly GCF_001412225.1). Lineage (NCBI taxonomy): Eukaryota > Metazoa > Arthropoda > Insecta > Coleoptera > Silphidae > Nicrophorus > Nicrophorus vespilloides. The sequence goes on from NW_017095545.1 coordinate 69,023, forward strand.
AGATATAAAATACTTTAATATAAATTACTTATTGTATATAAATACTATTAATATTTTTAGTATAGTTATAATTAATTTCTGATGTTACTGAAATTGTAGTTATAATACTTTTACTATTACAATAGTATAACTACCCTGTTTAGAACTATAATTATACCATGAATCCCAACTACTTGTTCTGTGTAAGAGATAGAGTTGCTATTTAATAGTGTTTGAGACAAACATATAGGATTTCTCTTTGAACTTTTCATTAACCCCTGTATCTTTTTCAATGTATTTTTCGGATAAATTTCAATTCGTCGCGAACCCCTTTTGAATCAAACGTGGATTATGTAAATAGTCGCCAGAGAATGGAATGGATTTCGAGCTATTAAAATATTATATTTCCAAGGGTTGAGCTTCGAACAGCAATGGAGTGGGAAGATTCTGAGTTATGCTAATATGTGGGGAATTCCTCCGCCTCCCGGGAAACCGTCAAAAGTAATTAAACACCGGCGGTGTTGTTATTTACCTGCCCTCTCACATTATCATCATCGTCGGCGGAGTACTTTATCTTTAATTCCGCCCGGAATAATTTATTCGTACGAGAATAAACGACCGAGAGCGGCGCTGATTTGAATGTATAAATCACGAGCAATTGAAAGGAAGAGGTCTATTGATGAATAGCTGGGAACAAAGGTGATAATGGCTCTCTTCGAGTTCGAATCATTACTGCAAAGTGTCTGCTATATTTAAATACAATTGTGTGCGAATGTCATTACAGATGAAGTTTGAAATGTAAATATTAAGTTGATTGTTTTATTTACTTGTAAGGGTTCTTTGAGGGATACTTGCTCAGAACTTGTATATAAAAGGCGACTAGACTTCAAGTGATACATACTCAGTGTTGAGTTAAGTTACTGGTATTGGATGCCCAGTAATTGTCAAGTAAACTATAGAATATATGTATTTGCCAACAAGAGGTTACACATTTTGCGTTACTACAAACTATAGTAGTTTTGTAAACGTATCTCAACCTTTTTGCCGCGCGACCCTACATATCAGCTGTCATTTCGCAACCTTTTAAAAGTTTAACTTAAACTAAATATCTATAATATAAATATCTATAATATAAAATTAAAAAAACTTTTGACGAGTGTATCAAATAATTAAAAATGATTGAATTAAAGTTAAATTCCTCAAGTTGTTTGATTTAATAAATCCCAGCGCAAAATTTTAAGTGAAGTGACCTCGTCGACCTAATGGCAATGATTTGAATTTAATCCCATAGCATTCGTAGCTTCTCAGAATTGGAACACTGTCGTTGACATTTTTTGTTTGGTTTCTCGAAGTACACAGAATGATGAACTTCAAATTTGTTAGTATTCCGGCTACAACGAAGAGACAAATTCCACGATCCGCGCGGAATAGTAAACGAACTCGTGGTACGGACACCATGATATTCCATGGGAAACGTTTCTAGTTTTTCTTCCACACCTCGAAAGACCGATTCAATTAACCCTCTCGCTGCACTTCCAGCGTCGTTCAAACGTCGACTCACGAAGCGCACGACCAGATGTGAGACACTTTCATCTCTCCCAGAACACAGAAATATGTTTGGTAAAAACTAGTACGGTTATAAATACATCGTAAATAAATACCGTATCTCACCCCCATGCATACAATACATAAACGGCACTTAATTTATGAGCTTCCACTTCACCCGAAGTAACATCTTTATAATAGTCGTATAAAGAAGGAACCGAAAATAAACAAACTCTACTGGTATATTAACATTTTTTTTTACTTTCCATTGGCTGCGAAGCCAAGTTGTATTTATAAATAACTACCGGGATTTTTGGCGACAGCCTCAATATTCAGTTAAAATCAAAATTTTGGGATAGCTTGAGACTTGCAGCATTTGATTTATGGACGTTACGGGATTAGTGTTTGGGGGGATGATAAATTCCGATGAATTAACATTCTCAGGCCTTTTGGGACAGGGCGGATGCAAGAAATGGAAATGGTTTCACATTCGTTTTGGTTAAAAAAAGGGGAAGAAAAGAAATGCATCTAATGTATGCTAATGTGAAATATTTCGAGGAACCGGACAATAAACCACGAGATTGGACGTTTATGGAAACGGGATCTCGTTAAATTAAGTGGCCTGTGGCAGGTTGAGCATTTAGACAGATCATCGGAAGCAGCTTAAATTGTTTATGAATTTTAAATAGTAAATTAAAAGCTTATTAGAAAGGGCAATAAAATTAATACTTTATCTTTAAAATATCGTACTAATGTAATTAGTTTCGTTCTAAATTCATATGAAATATTAAACTAGACACCAATTACTCATAGTAGATCTCCATAAACGCCAATCTTAAATCAATCACAGTCAAGCCAATAATAAATCACATCGAAATCAGTACGTCATTACATCAATTCAATTACACATTTAAAAATAACTTTCGAAACAAAAGAATATTAACACACAAAAACTAAACAGTTTTTTTTTCTTGTTAGTAGAAACACAATTGAATTACTTTTCGTATACTGGTAATGACAATGAGTAGGAACCTGGTAAAAAAATGTATTTTTAGCTAACAGAAAATGCAACCGAATATCAAAACAAAATACCACTTTGTTTCTTGTTGATTGTTGTGGAACGTGCTAAGCTTTGCATGTATGTATGTTTTTTTTTAAACCAAAAGTATGTGGAAGCGAAGACAAAACATAGAATGCCATTTGCGACAGGAGAAAAAAAATACAGAAGCGCACACAAAACAAAAGACGAACGTCATAGACAAAACAAATCGGTAACAGGAAACAAAAATAACTATTCTGCAATTATGATTTTTTTTAGGTGTAAACTAACAAATGAATAATAATTGTATTGTACGTTCGAAATTCTAATACGAATCGCGCATATTTCTTGCGCAACTTATTGCAAAATTCGCTTCGGCCAATTATTCGATAACAATAATATTATATCTTATAATTATACTATCGTGACAGTTTATATAATATCATTGTAATCAATAAAGTAAAGGATAAATGTCATTTTTTATTATTCAATATACATATTTTTTGCAACTTAACGTGTGTTTCTTGGACAATCTAATCTCAAGGTTGCAATTAAAAATCACACCTTTTGTTACAATTATTGTGAGATTGCAGCAATTTTATGTAAGGCGTAACAATGTCCGATATGAAAAGCATAAAATCAAACGAAACAAACGTGATTG
>NW_017095546.1:0-2085 GCF_001412225.1 Nicrophorus vespilloides
GGAGAATCACTCGAAATAATAAAGCAAACTCCAAAAAAGTGATATGGAGTGAGTGAATCGTGAGCCAAGCAAAAGCTCATTCGATCCATACTAAATGCCTAACATTAACCAGGAAGTCAAGATGAAGTTAATAGAGAACTTCGCCCGAGCGAAGAGAATTCTAGAGTATTGAAATGGCAAATGGCTAGAGGAGGAAGGAAGGTATTGGGACCGGCAGAGACCCTGTCAGTGTTACCTGACTAGTCTGCGGAATTACCGGCACCCCCATAATAGGCAGAGCACCAGTTACGGGGGGACGCGCGGCGGACGGGCGGAGTGAAGGGAACCATTGCCAATCAAATACAAAAGATTTCTTTAATAAAAATTGATTAATTATCAAAGTTAAAGCAAATATATTCGATTGAATTGAAAACAAGGAGGGCTGCAGGAAAGCTGCAGGTGGATCGTGATAGTGTGCAACCATTTCACGATCCTAGGAAAAATTTAAAACTATAATTAAATAACCCTTGAGGTATGCTCAAAGGGGGTGGGTAAGGGTACTGAAACATCCTTTAATACAAATCTACAATCGTGCAGAGAGAGTCTAATAAGAAGTCTTGTTGAATTAAGACTTTTAAAAACAAGTCTCTTTCTGTACGACTTTCGAGTGATTTTCGGGCACGATGGATACGTTAGATCCACCCCTGAAAGCAGAAACATAAAAAGCTGACAAATACGTTAGATTTGCCACTAACTACTCATGCTTATTAATCGCGAGGCGACATGAAATCACCATTGAAATTGGAAAAGATTTAAAATTAAAAGTTAATAAGTAGAAATTGATCACACTGTTTCAATTTTGAAACAAAATGATAATTTCCATTATTAACAAAATAATAAATAATTAAAAATAAATTTGAATGTGTTTAGTAATAAAAAAAAATTAATAGAAGGGGAAATGTTGAAAATAACAAATGTTTAATTATTAATTGAAATCGAAAATAATTTATTATAGTTCAAGAATTCTAATCAAGCACCTAACAAATTGAAAATGTTAATGAAGATTTAACATTTTCTTAAAAATCTATCGTAAACTCAGCACAATCATAACAACAACCAACGTTCATTCAGATCATTCAAAAACAAACACTTTTGCTCATAGATCCAAACACACACACAAACAATTGCGAGCTCGCTTGCATTCAAACCAAAACAACGCACACTAACATACAATATTCAGATTTTGGAAATATGAGAAACTTTCCAAAACACTGAAAGAAAAACGAATTTGCTTAAGGGTGGCCAACCCTAATTATAGAATTTCCTGAACTATAATATTTTAAATTAGTAAGTAAGTAAAATTTTAAAAAAATGCAGATTGTAATAATCTGCTGCGTTTAAACATTTGTTATTTTTGGGTAATTAAGTGAGGATAAATATTTCAAATTAATAATAATTAATTAATTACCATCCAGTCTACAACGAGTAAAGCATATTAAAGCCATTACAACTTCAATATAAATTATACATATGTAGAACCAAAATCAAATTAACAAAATTATTATCATTACGAAACTAATGGGAAAAATAAATTCACATTCAAATTAACTTAAATTAAATTAATTGATGAAAGCAATTGGATTTAAAATTGAGATCTTCTCCAAATCAATAGTAATTTAATGCAACCTAAACTAATATATATAAATGAAACGGAAATACGGACAAGAACAAAGGGAATCAATTAATTAATAATTTTGAATTGGCGCATTAATTTCAAAAAACCTGAAAATAATTGAAAATAACTTAAGAAAAGGAGTTAAAATTGGCGTAGTAATAATTGAAATTATAAAAACTTGAAAAGAAGTTAAGAAAAAGATGCAAAATTAATTAAAAAAAAATTGAATAGGCGCAGTAATCAAAATTGAATTATGAAAACCTGAAAAGAATTTAAGAAAATAATTGAAATTATGAAAAATATTTTTAGACTGAGGAAGGAGGGCTGCTTGTTTTGAATCCCGTGTGGTATAAAATCACTTACTACTTGATGTCTTCATCACCATCTGCATCTCTGCACATCTCCATCTCAGCCCTCGTTGTTGGTCACGA